>NC_091437.1:113596985-113903265 GCF_964237555.1 Oryctolagus cuniculus
TTTCCTAAGTTTCCCTCATTTCAGTCTGGACCCACTGTTCCACCAAGCCTTGAATATCTCGTTGACTCCAGTGTTAATGTGTGCTTAGTGTTGAATCAGTCACCACGTCATGTTTTTCTGTCCAAGAGCATTCTGATGCGCTCCTTCACCTGCTCTTGCAGTTACTCATTGTCTCTTATAAACACGGATGTCATTTCATAGCTAACCACTGTAGTACCTTCAAATGTCTTGCACATTTTAATGTCTTTGTCTCTAATTATTCTTCCTCCTCTGAAACTTCCATCTTTTATTATTCCAAAATATAATTTTTCTCAAAGACCTGGTACTTATACATTGAAAGGGTTTCTTAAGTTCTTTAAATGCATCATTAGTTAGAAGAGGAAATTATGGCTCAGCAGGGTTACAGAAATCATGTGATCGGTTGGCAAAGGCATGAAAACTACCTGTATTCTGATTTATAGCATATTTGTTTCTTTAAAAGGAGAAAGATTCATTGTAAACTCCTAAAAATATAAGGAAATACAAAAACAGCAACCTAGTTCAACAAATGGTTTCATTGCTATTTTTGCTGATACCATGTAAATAGTTGTGATAAAACAAAATTGCATAACACTCCATGGACTATTAGACATGCCCTGGTTTGGTATATCATGATGTATGATGAAAAAGGACAATTCATTGTGTAGGTGGCTAGAGAAATGGAGAGGAGGATTGAGAATCCCTCTGGACACTTATGTAGCTTTAGAAAATCTGTATCTTTTTAAGTTTCATTTTCTTCATCTACAATGAGGATTTATGTTCTTTGAGATGATATGTGGCAGATTTCTATGAATTTTTAAACACTAAATAGCATAAGAAATTTTTTGAAGAGTTTTTTTATGGTTTTGTTTGAAAGGCTTATTTATTTATTTGAAAGGCAGAGTTACAGAGAGAGGGAGAGACAGAGAGAGAGAGATCTTCCATCCACTGTCTCACTCCCCAGATGGCTGCAATGGGCAGAGCTGGGCCAGGCCAAAGAAGCCAGGAGCTTCATCTATGTCTACCATGTGGGTGGCACTCTGGCCATCTTCCACTGCTTTTCCCGGGTTCATCAACAAAGAGCTGGATTGGAAGTGGAGCGGCCGAGATGGAAACTGGCACCCATTTGAGATGCTGGCATCCCAGGTGGCAGCGTAACCTGCTATGCCACAATGCTGGCCCCTAATTTTTTTATGTTAGTGTTATATCAATAGAATAGTGCAGATTCAATGTAATTCATAGACAATATACATGCTACATGTAGCAGACATCAAAGACATATTGAGATCGGATAATGTTCAGAATGAAGAATGTATGAGAACATTCCTGATCAGTTGTGTTGGGGAGTAGAAAATACTATGAGTTTAATTGATATCAACAGGAGTGAAAAGGGGTTTTATTTCTTAGCAAAAGAAAAGAAGAAAAGGAACTATAAAATGGTGCTCTTTAACATTGTTATCAAAATATAATTAGTCCCTTTTGAACTATTACACAGTGTATTAAGTACACTTTTTATTAGCTCATGAACAAAGAAAAGGAAATGGAAAACGAAATGGAAATTAGATTTTCATGCATTAAAGACATAAGATCACAATGAAAATATATGATGTAAAAGTATTTATATTAAATTAGAGGCATTGAATTAGAATCTAAACTTATGAAGTTCAGAGAAACTTTGATGAGCTAATTTCCAACAGTAATGAGACAATAAACATCCCTTTTCTACATATTAGAACAACTATAAAAGTGAATTAATCCATATCAGTTTAGTTATAACGAGAGGAAGGACAGTAATAGAAAAGATGCCAGATAACCTTAGTTTTAGTATATTTTGTGCTTTCATTATGTTTCATCTTTTTAAAATTAGTTAACTTCACTTATCTTTAATTTCCTCAATGCTGGAAGAGGCACAATCATTGTTATGGTGCTACTTCTTATTCAGATACTAAATATAATGAAGTTAGTTGTCTTCTATATCCTTCACTGCCTGACTCACTGTTTCCCCATTTGTTAAAAAGTGGGGTGTTCTAAATGGTATGGTAGTCTAATATGGAGTTAGTGTTAACACACATTTACAAAATCTCTCATGAGATATTCAATTTCTTTATGTAGGTTAGATGTTGTCATTTTTTGTTAATACTATTAAGATATTTGTTTCTGTTTATATTGGAATAGTTACTCATTTATGTCATTCACAAAGTCAAAAATAGGCAATTTAATCATTGTAAGTTATAACCAATGTCTGCAAATCTAGAGATTTATAAGAATTTGTTTCTTTTTTTGAAAAATAGAGTCATAGCAGATAGGCTTAGACTTAAGGAACTTTTTTTCATGTAATCAAAAGGTAAGCAGTGTAATTTTAGAGTAGGAATTAAAATGACATCAATAAATCATAATTTGACAGTTACCATTTAATTTTTAAATAAAACATATGACTGTCTCTATAAGATTGAATGAAAAAGTCCTAAAATTAATATGAATAAAATATATAAAATATCTATAGCCAGGTTTTTCATAAACATCAGATATATCATCATATATCTCACAGTAAAATCATCATCGCATTAGCCCAAGGAATCTGAACAACACATCTTAGGCCTTTAGTTAGATTCTTACAGCTCCCATGGGACACAAAAATATAGTACAAAATGCCCAAAGATGTAATTTAAATGTTTCTATAAAACATTTCTGGAACTGGAAAATGAGCAAATGATGATGATTTTGAAATTTTAATGTAACCATATCAAAAGTGCATCTGCTGTCCTAAACAGCACTCTGGCCTCAGAATCAGCCCTTAAGGCATGCGGATCTGGCTGAAAAGCCCATAAGAGTATTTCAGGCATATAAAGCCAAGACACTCTGGGGAAAAAAAACAAACAAACAAACAAACAAACAAAAAAAAAACTAACTGAAAGATCTCCGTGAGTGAGATCCCAGTGGAAAGAACGGGTCATCAAAAGAAGGAGGTACCTTTCTCTGAAGGGAGGAGAGAACTTCCACTTTGACCATGGCCTTGTCTAAATATGATCAGAGTCAGTGAACTCAAAAGGCTTCCATAACCTTGGCAGCTCATGACAAGAGCCTAGGGTGATTACTGAGGCCATAAACAAGAGTGTCAATTTGTTAAGTCAACAACAGGAGTCACTGTGCACTTACTCCTCATGTAGGATCTCTGTCCTTAGTGAGCTGTACATTGAGATTTAATGCTATAACTAGTACTCAAACAGTATTTTTCACTTTACGTTTCTGTGTGGCAGCAAACTGTTGAAATCTTTACTTAATGTATGCTAAACTGATCTTCTATATATAAAGAGAATCGAAAATGAATCTTGATGTGAATGGAAGGGGAGAGGGAGTGGGAAAGGGGAGGGTTGCGGGTTGGAGGGACGTTATGGGGGGGAAGCCATTGTAATCCATAAGCTGTACTTTGGAAATTTATATTCATTAAATAAAAGTTAAAAAAAAAAGTGCATCTGCATTTTACCCTTTCTATTTTTTAAAAACTCCTACTTCACTTGTTTTAAAGACATATTTTACTTTCTTTCTTTTTTTTTTTATTTTGACAGGTAGAGTTATAGACAGTGAGAGAGACAGAGAGAAAGGTCTTCCTTCCGTTGTTTCACTCCCCATATGGCCGCTATGGCCAGTGCGCTGCGCTGATCAGAAGCCAGGAGCCAGGTGCTTCTCCTGGTCTCCCATGCGGGTGCAGGAGCCTAAGCACTTGGGCCATCCTCCACTGCACTCCCTGGCCACAGCAGAGAGCAGGACTGGAAGAGGAGCAACCGGGACTAGAACCCGGCACCCATATGGGATGCTGGCGGCACAGGTGGAGGATTAGCCAAGTGAGCCATGGCACCAGCCCTGATATATTTTACTTTCTACCTTTTAAAAAAATCTTGCTCAGATGTTTATTTTACCTTGTAAAATAAGTCAATGAATTTATCTCAATATTGTTCACATGTTTGCTTTAAATAAAATTGAGATCAAACTTCATGTTTTACTGAAGACTCAACTGAGAAAATTGAGGGGCCAGCTCTATGGTGTAGTGGGTAAAGCTGCCACCTGCAGTGCTGGCATCCCATATGGACACTGGTTCTAGGAAGGAAGACCTTTCTCTCTGTCTCTCACTGTCTATAAATCTACCTGTCAAATAAATAAATAAAATCTTTAAAAAAAAAGAAAATGGATTGATAGAAGAACTTAACTGTGGCATGTGCACAGAGACGATGCCTCATACCATGCTGTCATTCAATGAAAAGTCATTTCCCCTTAGTCATTTTGGGATGCTATACCAAAAATATCATAGACTTGGTGGCTTTAAAAATGAGCATTTATTTCTTTCAGTCTGAGGTTGGAAAATTCAAGAGATTTACAATCCAGTGTCTCATCGGGGCTTGCTTGCTGGCCTGCAGACGAGCATCTTCTTGCTGTAGCCTCACAGGCAGAGTAGACCTAGCTCATCTTTCCAGTGCCCCTTAGGAATCCTGTTCATGAGAGCTCCACCCTCCAGACCTCCTCATCTCACAAAGTCTCTAGCCACTGAAGATTGAGGCTTCTACGTATGAATTTGCAGAGAAATCAAGCATTTAGTTCATGTCACTGACTATTCCTAAAAGTAGTCATTCAGCTCTTTCTTGAAGACAACCATAGACGGGAATCTGAAGACTTAACAAGGCAGAGCATTTAATGGAGCTACAAGTCCACATGATTGTGGGGATTTTCCAAAATGTGCCTAGATTAAAATTATGCAGCTTTTTCATGTCAACATTTTTTTGTTTGAATAAGGATCTATATCCACATAAAGATATATAGATATGCCCTGTATGTGTGCATGTTGTTCATTTTAAAGCTTCATTCTCACCATTCCCCTGTCATTTCTCAACCAATTACTTTGTTGTTCTGGAGAATGAATATCACCACTCTGATACACCATCAGTTGAGCTATTCAAGTCTTTCCATTTCTCTCCATTTTAAAATGAAATTCAAAACTTGAAAACTTAAGATTTAGAATATACACTAGGAACAGAATAATATATTTTAAATCTGATTATGAAATTTCAATAGGTTTAACCAAAATAAGGCCTAAGTACAGTTCTCAAAAATGTTTCATAGCAAGGTATCTGGGGACTTGTTAAAGATTATTAGTCCTGTTTTCAGTTAAGGATTTGAATCCTTTATACTGTATTCTCAATTTTTTAATTTAAAAAATCTCCAGTATTGTATCACATTTTTTACATATTTATGGATTCTTACTAAAATTTCATACTAGAATTGAATGTAAAATGTTATCTATGAAATTAAATCTATATTTTCAGAGTATTACATAGTATTCTTACTTGGTTCTCTGTAATCATAACTTAATGGCTTAAAGTTATTACATTTAAAGTTTTTCCAAGTTTTATTGGTCATTGAGATATATACTTAGATATGCCTTAACCTTAATCAGAATTTAAGATGTTATTTCTTGCCTCTCAGATTGTGAGTGTATTCTAAACAGGACGAGATTAATACTTTTCCTCAAGGGAGATATTATAGGCTTTTCTTAATCAGTATTAGGTCTTCAAACACAACCACAAATTCTTGGTCTTTTTACCTCTTGCATAAATAAAGTGATCTTTCAGTAAGGAGACGAGTGAACATTGGAAATCGCACTGAGATGCAGTCTAGAACCCTTTCTAACTGTGGCTCTGTCAGTAAAGAGTTGACTGACTCTGCAAGGCAGTCAACTGTCCTTTCTCTATATATTCTGATTGTGAAATCAAGAATTTAAATCAAATATTCCTAAAGTATTTGGAAATTCTCAGTTTCTATGTATAAACTGATATTCACCCAAAAGTCATTATTATTATATTATTATATATTAATTTTTTAAGAATTTTTTTTTATTTTGACAGGTAGAGTTATAGACAGAGAGAGAGGCAGAGAGAAAGGTCTTCCTTCCGTTGGTTCACTCCCTAAATGGCCACCATATGGGATGTCGGCACCTCAGTGGAGGATTAGCCAAGTGAGCCATGGCGCTGGCCCCTATTATATATTAATTAATAGCTGTTTTGCTAAGAAGCCAGAATTTAAAGTGTTGGACTGGATATCAATATAATCTAACCTAAAATTTTTCCATTAATTTAGTATTTTTTTTTTTTTGACAGGCAGAGTGGACAGTGAGAGAGAGAGAGAGAGAGACAGAGAGAAAGGTCTTCCTTTACCGTTGGTTCACCCTCCAATGCCCACTGCGGCTGGTGCACCGCGCTGATCCGATGGCAGGAACCAGTGCTTCCTCCTGGTCTCCCATGGGGTGCAGGGCCCAAGCACCTGGGCCATCCTCCACTGCACTCCCGGGCCACAGCAGAGAGCTGGCCTGGAAGAAGGGCAACCGGGAAAGAATCCGGCGCCCCAGCCGGACTAGAACCCAGTGTGCCGGCGCCGCAGGCAGAGGATTAGCCAAGTGAGCCAAGGCGCAGGCCTAATTTAGTATTTTTCAATGTCTCTTCCATATTAAGTAAATGACAGCATTTTCTTAGATCACCCTGAACTAAATGTAGGAGAACACATGGGATGATGTAATAGTAGGGTGAGTTTTTATACTTGCTTTTGGATTCAAAGCTATTTAATGTGTGTGTATTGGGTGTGTCAGCGTCTGTATGCCACATTTGCCAGTTGTTCCCAGCAGGGGTCACCATAATGTGTATGACTGAACGGGGAAGAAAACTTTTCAAACAGTCAGTATTTTGTATTTTCATCTTTTGATAGATGCAACAAGATCTGATGATCACTTTTCTTTATGACTTGTATAACACCTAAGGAAAAAAGGCTTTTTATGTTAACATTTGTGTACAAGTGTTTTACCATAAAAAGTACTTTTCTTATTGGAAAGAGAAAAAAATTATAATTTGCTTTCCATTCTCCCTTTTAATGTGATTCAAATTCAGCATCTTGTTTTTCCTACCTAACTTCTTTTTACCTTCTCTTGTTTTTAGTCGTGTAAGGGAATCAATAAGATGTTCCAGTGTTTTAGAATTAGCCAGTATATTGGTTGATATATGATGGCTATCTACATATCTGTAAACAAATGTGTTTTCATTCCATTAATATGAATAAGACATCAGTTATAGGAAATGATACTATAAAATACTCAATTATGATAAAACTGGAAACAGTAGTTTTAAGTAGATAATTATGGTAAGCATCAGTAAAGCATTTTGTCACATTAAGTTGGCCAATTTTCCTTGTTAATTTATATGTTTGCTTGAAAGGCAGAATAATAGTGATCTTCTATCTGCTGGTTCACTCTCCCAAATATCCAGGCAATATCCAGAGTGGGGTGGGCCCAGGCCAAAGCCAGGAGCTAGAACATCAATCTGGATCTCCTATGTGGGTGGCTGTGACTTAAGTATTTGAACCTGTATCTTCTTCCTACCAGAGAGTATGTTAGCAGGAATCCAGATGAGAAGCAGAGTTGGGACACAAACCCAGGCACTCTGCTACAGGATGTGGGTGTCCCAATTGGCCACACTATGCCACAACACTTGTGCTGACAATTTCTAATTGTGGTAAAGTTTTATATCACCTTGGTGGACCATAGACATATTTTAACACTCTGCAAACTGACTGTTAACATCACTTAATTGAAAACCATATATATTAGGTCTATATAAAAATATAGTTACTTTTGGGTTGCTAGATTTAGCAGATAAAAACACACAGGTATAGGATTCACAGTTAAATCTGAGCTTCAGATAAGCAGCAAATAGCGTGTAATGTAAGTATATACCATGTAGTATTTGAAACATAAACCAAAGAATTATTCATTGTTTATCTGAAATGTAAATTTAGGTGGACAGCTAAATGTGCATGGAGAATCTCCTTAGGGTGTAAATATTTATAAGAGATTAAAGCAGTTTCAAAGAGAGGGAGAGATGAATGATATGTATAACCTCAGTTATCTGAAAGTCAACTTTAAACTTTCTAAATGCTAAAGAAGGAGGAAAGTTCAGAATTAGACAGATCGAGTGAAGAAATGTGAACTGGGAAGGAAGGAAGCAGAAAACAACCACTGAATTTGACCTAGTGACCTGAAAACATCTAGCAACTTTACAAAAGCCAAACACAACAAAGAAGGATTAAATTGATGCTCTGAAATTTGGGTTTTACGGCAAGTCAAAAGCAACACTCATATCAGCAGATAAATTGCACAACTGAGAGCCATATGGAATAGAGATTGGGGAAGCAAAAAGAGCAAAAGAGAATTATGGGGAGAAGATAAAAGAGAGTTACAAAGAGCCACACTAATGACAACAGGAATGGAAGTCTTATCAATAGTGGAGACCCAGTGACTTAAATCAATTCTGCTACAGTCTTTCATTCTCAGGAGCTACCAAGAGAATTGGTTTGCCACTTTAAAACCACATTGTATCTTGGTGAATTTTGTAGCATGCGGAGAACAGAAATTAGGGAGGTCATGGCAAAGCCCTTTTTTTGTTCAAACATTGGACCAGTTTGGTTCACCAAAATACAAATCAGCTTTGCCACAAATCTGCCAATTTCAGTGAAACAAGAGAGCTTGCCCAAAGTTGTGCAGCTAGAAAAGAGGTGGAGCCAGTATACAACCCCATGTTTATAGCAAAAGGCCCACAGTTGTTTCACCCAACATGTCATCATACCCACTGACAGAATTACTTTATCAGGAAGGAGGGGTGCATGATAGAGATGAGTTAAATGATAATGCAGTAGGCATCTGTGGCTTGCATGGTAGTTTATTCATGGACCAAAAATTTCAATTAACTATGTTATAAAATCCAACTGATGAAAACATTCAAGATATTCAAGATATTCTCACTGTGACCTCATTCTAATTGAAAATACAAAAACGTGGAATACAGTAGTACTTAGGAGTGAATCATAGGACATTTTACAATGAAAAAAGTTAGCTCTACCCAAGTGGTGAGAAATGACCACTAACCAGTGAACTTTTAGGATTCTGGGAACTTTATCATCAGAAGAGTTGGAGAAGAATTGAGTTGATGAAGTGTTGATAATTTGCACTTGTTCTAATGTTGCAATTAGTAACTGATCACATATATAGAAAATCCTTTCTAGATATTTACTAAAAAGACCACACAAACCCATATCCCTTTCCAGGCACTGTGAATCCAATGGTTCTGTTTTATTTTATTCTTACATTTTATCACTAAAGAAAGTTATTATTTTTTCTCCACCATTACACCTGCATTTTCAGACCCCCCAATGTTGTGTGCTCCATTAAAGTAGAGATTTCTCTGAACTGTTAGCTACTGTATCACCACTGTGCATCTTAATACCTGGTGCATAAAAGAATGGCAAACTTTTGTTGAATGAATAACTGATAGCTATATAAACCAATTCAATGCATATGATAACTGCAATTTTGGTTTTTTGGATTTTATCAGAGAGTAGTTTTTCAAGGTGGAGTCATGCATTACATTCCCTGATTTATTTTGGCTTTTAAAATCTGTCCACTGTTTTTGAACTTCAGTTATAAGTTGAAAGTAGTGTAAATTTGATAGATTTCTCTTTCTATCACATAATGAAAGCCCTTGGACATATCTGGGGTTGGCTTGTGATTATATAATTTTGTTTTGATATTGGAAGCCTGCTGACAACTTTATGTCAATTTTCCCAGCATGTGCTAAAGCTGCTTAATGTGGTAAAATTTGGGGGTGTCAATATTTAAAAAAAACTTTCTTCTATCAGATCTCTGAATACTTTTATATTTTATTTGTTTTCTTTTTCTACTCCAAAATATGCATAATGGATTCCATTTATCTTTTCAACATAATATTCTTCCTTTAATCATGATAAGCAATATTATTGCTTTCCATTTTGCTTCCTGGATTTTTCAAACCTGTCCTTTATACTATTATAATATTCATTCTCTTTTTAAATTCTTCTAACATGACATTTATTGGTAACTGTCTTTTTTTAAACAGACAAGTAAGAATAATTTAAACTATTAATCCTATGTAAATCAGTGAATATATTAATGTTATTTCTCATAAATTCATCTAGCTTTTCTATTTTTAAAAAGAATTTCCTATACTCATTACAAGTTAAAATATCTCAGTATTTTGGATTATTTTTCACATCAAGAGAAAACATGAGAAGTTCAATTTCAATGTAAGTAAAAGTAGTTTACACTAAAAAGCAAATAATACTGTGTTCCATAACTTTACATATGTTATCTTAGTTCCATTCAATAGCTATTTAATGAGCAATTATTATATGAAGATTTTGCACTAGAGTCAGTGGACCATATTAAATAAGGCACAAATTTTATTCTGAAGGAGTTATGAGGCCTACTCGAGGAAAAAATAGACATAAGAATAACATTGTTTATTTTGTAGTAGTGTGACTTAGTGCATAGAAAACAATTTTTGATATTAAAAATCCTGGCTCTCTAGTTACTTCCTAATATATGCCAAGATCTCTGTCGAACTGGGCCATTAACAGCTATCTCATAAGAGATTTGTATTAGAACCTTGCCTGGTAAGACATTAACAGCCAATTAATGACTGCTCTGCTATCCTTACATGTAAAATGGCACAGGATTCACTTGGCCAACTGAACCATTAATTGTCATCAAGCTACACAGACAATGTCTCAGTAACAATTCATATTAGATGTCGGGATGCTGGTGTTATTTTCCAAAGTATTTTTAGTCAGAATGCCAAGATGTCTTTCCTGATGAATCTAGCTCTTGTGGCTTTGACTTATTGCTAGTTTTCCTTCTAATAATTAGAATATTATTTATAGGCATGGGCAAGTGTGTATGTCTATCAATCTAACTTGCCCACATTCTCCTTAATCAAAAATAAGGCTTAGGAACAGTATATTTCCAATCATCTCTGTTTATAATCCAGGAAATTAATTCCAACCAGTTTAAGTAAATTGCTCAAGGTTAGATCAGCCTCTGTTGTAATTTTGTTTTCATTGCTTTTTATAGGAAGTCATCTATATTTTACGCTTGGAAACTATAGATCCAAAGATTTGGGAATGTAGAATACACAAATATTTGTAAAGAGATGACTTGTGCTAACTCTTCAATCATCGTGGATTTCTCTTCTCTCCTGCTTTTTCTAGATTGAAATAGTTCTTAAAGTTGGAGAAGACAGAAGCAAAATAAGATTCGAGTCATGAACTTTGACTGTCAGCAGATGGCTAAAACAAAGATCATCTCTGATAGGCGTTTCTATTTCTATCCATCCTATATTATTCTTTCTGTGACATGGCTTTAAAAATCTGAATTTTATTTTTTTTTTTATTTCTGCTGTAGAAGTGTTTAGTAAACACCATCACATTCTGAGGTTTGTTGTACAAACACTATCACTATTACTCCTTTTTATGTTGTATTTTAAATGTTTTTTTTTGTTATATGCTTAGATACTAAAACAATTGTAAAGCTAATTAGATACTTAGAAAATATTTGCATTGCAATTAAATGACTACAAAAATAAGAAATTAATATCAAATTTATGGAAATAATTGTAGTTTATAATTAATAATAAGTAAATTAGTGTAAAGTGCCAACTTTGAGAGAAAAAGCACCGTTCTACCCTTCAAAAATAATGTCTGAATGTATAATTTTTGTAAACCAACTGTCCTCACTCCATATGGGCTCTATTATGTTACTACTGCAATTAAAAATAAGCAGATGTTACCAGATACAGTACTTGTTAGCCTTCTTAACTAAAGCATAATGTTACATGGGAAGTGTGTGTTAACCTGTTTCAGACTAGAATTTAAGATCCTCTGAGCATCAGCCAGTGCCGCCTTCTTTTCAATGTCACCAACATATATCAAGCTTTTTCTCTGACACTATGCTTCTCATATTCCCCATGATTTGTTTCCATCCTTTTAGGTTCAAAAATCATTTTAGCACTAGTTCTGAGAACACTCAGTTGGTGTGAAAACTTAATGTTACTAGCTAAGTAGGGGAATGAAAACAAGTATTTGAAATTCAGTTAAATATTATACACATCAAGGATTAAATGTATGATATTAGCACATAAATTTTAGCAACGAGTGACCCATTTACATTAATTATATAAATAACAGTATCAAATTTATATGGAAAGGATTAATTTTAATTCCCAAAGTATGTGACAATTTTTATCAAAATTATTAATTTTATTTTGTGATGATTTCACATTACTGTTATTGTTTAAACAATTATCATGGGTTTTTCAATGGTCTGTGTGTATTGTGTGTGAGGTATTTACTGAAAAATTTTTCTGGACTTTTTGTTTCAGGAATTTTTGCATAACAACCACATATGGAAGATACAGTGCATTACTCTGAAGCCAAGAGTAAGCTATCTTGCCCAGCCTGAGATGGTAGTAACTCCCACAGCAGCAAAGGGTCGGCAGGTTGATTTCCTATGATAAAGGTTTCAAGTACCTTAGAGTTCCTGGCCTAAATCCAATGTGATTTCAGGGCTCATCAAGGCCTCTCAAAATCTCCCTATGAGTATTAGGTTTCATGGAATCTATACAAAATTCAGATATTTCAATTAGTAATCATTCAACCTGGGCAAAAATTCAGATATCTTGACTAATGTTACTGCCATGAGAAATACAGTATTTTATCTCTGACCCAGAAATCTTTTGTCTTCTCCCAGCATCCATGAAACTTGTGGGAGAATATCTTATAACCTTGCAATTTAAGTAAAAATCTAAGATCCTTTGTAATTCTTGAAAGATGTTTCAACAACTAAGATAGAATATTTATAAAGGTAAGGATTTCTGGAAGAGGAAATATAGACAGTCACGTAGACTGATAACAGAATTTAAGGGAAGTTCTTGGGAATTCATAATGAGCACATTGACTGAATTTTATGGTCAATCAGGAAATAAATGGTCCTCAGTGTTATTACTGTTAATAAGACAATATTATTTAAGTAGCTGCATGCTGACAACCATAATGTAGGTTCAAAGAGAAGCCGTCTGAATTGTGTGCTGTAGTCGCTAATTCTCCTGTAACCAAGGTGTAAGTTGGACATAAATGAGAAAGGAGAGCTCTTCGCATGATGAGGAATATCAGGTCCATTCCATTGTAACAAGTACGCTAAGATTAGTCTTGCAAGGACAGAAAAGGTTCCACTTCCTTTCAGACGACAGTTAGGTAGATGAACGTCTGTGGTACCATGAAAGGAAGACAACTCCTAAGAGCTATGCACAGAAACCAGGTGCAACTTTTAAAAATTGGCTAATTTCCCTGCACTGATGTGGGAGACCTGGAAGAAGCTCCTGGATTTAGATCGGCGCGGCTCCAGCCGTTGCGGCCATTTGAAGACCTTTCTCTCTTTCTCGCCCTCTCACTGTCTGTAACTCTCTCTAATAAATGAATAAAATCTTTTTTTAAAAAATTGGCTAATTTATTTCACATAAGAGGAGAGATTCATATATTGATCCTGTAGGAAGAATTAAAATAACCATGGTATCTTTTTTTCATTATTATTATTTGAAATGTAGAGTTACAGGCAGTGAGAGAGAGAGAGAGAGAGAGAGAGAGAGAGAGAGAAAGGTCTTCCTTCCATTGGTTCACTCCCCAAATGGTTGCCACGGCCCGCGCTGCGCAGATCTGAAGCCAGGAGCCAGGTGCTTCTTCCTGGTCTCCCATGCGGGTTCAGGAGCCCAAGCACTTGGGCCATCCTCCACTGCACTCCCGGGCCATAGCAGAGAGCTGGACTGGAAGAGGAGCAACTGGGACTAGAACCCGGCGTCCATATAACCATGGTATCTTAAAACTGTCTCATTCCAATCTTAGATTCGTTCAAAGATGATAGTAAAAGTCCTGAATTTTGAGGTCTGTTTTTTATTTCCTCATAATAGTTACTGTATGCTATAATGATGCTTTGATCCTCTGGAATTGGATTTTCTGAGAGAAAAATTCTGGTGGGGAACCATGGATGTGTTGTTGTTGTTTGTCGCTCCCCGTCTTTGTGGAGGAACGACAAAGGACCCTGCGCTGTTCTTTTGTCTGCTCGGCCCTCCCCGGGTTTGCTGCTGGTTCTTCCCGGGTTGGCTACCGTCCCTTCCACCTCCGTGGAAGGGCGGTTCCCCCTGCCACTTTCCCCACTTCCGCGGGGGAGCGGCACACCGCCGGCCGGCTCTCTCGGGGGCTGCTCAGGTGTTCCTTCCGATAGATGTTCCTGGTGCATGTTGTCTCTCTCCTCCTTTATAGTCCTCTTCCACCAATCCCAACTCTGCTACCCACACGCCGAGTACGCTGCTCTCCTCCAATCAGGAGCAGGTCCTGCTGTTTATTGGTTGAACTGGAGGCAGCTGTGTAGAAGCTGTTTCCTCCTCTCCCAGCGCCATATTGTGGGAGAGCAGATGCATAGAATAAGTCTTAATTCCAGTAACTTAGTCTAGTCCGAGTTGCTCCCAGTTGCTCCCCACAGTTGTTGTTGTTGTTTTGACAGGCAGAGTTAGTGAGAGAGAGAGAAACAGAGAGAAAGGTCTTCCTTCCATTGGTTCACCCCCCAAATGGCTGCAACGGCCGGCAGGCTGTGCCGATCCGAAGCTAGGAGCCAGGTGCTTCCTCCTGGTCTCCCATGCAGGTGCAGGGCCCAAGCACTTGGGTCATCCTCCACTGCCTTCCCGGGCCACAGCAGGGAGCTAGACTGGAAGATGGGCAACCGGGACAGAATCCGGCGCCCCAAACGGGACTAGAACCTGGGGTGTCGGTGCCACAGGCAGAGGATTAGCCAAGTGAGCCGCAGTGCCGGCAAATGGATGTGTTGTTGACTAGAATTAAGGTTCTTATTGCTCCAGAGAGTTTACATTGCCGATAATATTGGTCTATTGGAAAATGAGAAAACCAGTAATAAATGATTGTGAAACAAATACAAATTCTTGTGTTCCAGTACAACACCTCTTAACACTTGATTGATGCACACTGGTGTGCAGTACTCATTTGCTCCCTCCATCCCTACTCACTCCTTTCACTGTATGCCAACCTCAACTGCTTTAAAGACAAAGATTATTAAGGAGAGGTGCAGCTCTTCTTGTCTGAAAAAAATCCAAAGACCACATACTAAGATGTGTAGAACTTCAGATAGAAGAGGGATGCAAAATACATGGTTTTGTTGTATATAATCAAGCAATTCATCTAGATATTTGGCCATATGGGAGAAGTGGTTACACAAATTCAGCAAATGAATTTTGGGCATAGTCCATAGTGGGGATGGAAAACTAAGTGGACTTTATGGGTAGGATTTATTTAGTCAATTCAATGTGCTATGTGGTAAACAGTCAATTCATTGTACTGATGTGTCACATGTTTGTTGTAGGAATATCAAAATTGCTAGTGAAATTTCCCTGAATGGACAGAGCCTCTGGTAGGGAAATGCTGGGCCATATAACCATAATGTCCTATGTGAGCTACAATTGGTAGTGCTTGGTAATTTCCCACAGGAGTGTCTGACAATGAGAGGCAGCCTCCAGACCATGGCTCATCTGGTGCTGTGTAGTAATATCCTCCTTTACTTGCTATCAGGTACATCCTTTTGTAAAGCAGCTGTTGGTTTGTTGCTGAGGCTCTTATTACAACTGAATACCTGAACCAGAGAGGCATGATGCTTTCCACATTAATATTCATGTTTTGAGATGGGTTAGCTCAAAATCAACAGCTAACAAGGTAAGAAGGCACAATGTGTCATGTTTGTCCAACTGGAATGGCATATACAAGCATGTACCAGACCAGAGTCCAGCAGGTTCTTAGCATTAGATGAAAAGTGATGTGTACACATTGGAGAATTTTATTCCCCACTCTGTGTACCAGAGTAAATCTTGTTCTCTGGAGTCCTCAACTCAGAGGGTGTCCTCCAAATTCTGGAGATTAGTTATTGAGGATTTGGATGAATTAAAACTTGGTAGTGGCCGGCACCGCAGTTCAATAGGCTAATCCTCTGCCTGCGGCGCCAGCACACTGGGTTCTAGTCCCGGTCAGGGTGCCGGATTCTGTCCCAGTTGCTCCTCTTCCAGGCCAGCTCTCTGTTGTGGCCCGGGAGTGCAGTGGAGGATGGCCCAAGTCCTTTGGCCCTGTACCCCATGGGAGACCAGGATAAGTACCTGGCTCCTGCCATTGGATCAGCGCGTTGCGCCAGCCGCAGCGGCCATTGGAGGGTGAACCAATGGAAAAGGGACGACCTTTCTCTCTGTCTCTCTCTCACTGTCCACTCTGTCTGTCAAAAAAACAACCAACCAAACAAACAAAAAAACTTGGTAGTGTCCACTGTACTAAAGGATTTGCTAAAATGTTTTAACTCAGAAAGAGGTAGAATAAACTGATAGGGGACAATCTCTTTTGGTGAGCAGAACCCACAGCTCTGGCCAATACTTTCTAGCTTTTGATATCAAGTCAGTGGTCTTGGTGTTTGGTTTGTTGACAAATAATGATTGTTGATCAAATCATCTGGCACACTTTTGTCCTGATCTTCAAGGTAAGGGTCTATTTCCTGTTAAAGCTAACTGAAATCCAGCTGTTGCATGAGACTCCACCACCCAGATTGCTAACCTTGCTTCCTAAACCCTTCATTGTGTTGGACATAGTAACACATTCTCCATTATAGAGTGGGTACAACTTGGAGGACTCTGTTCCTAAAGCAGTCCATTTTTATAATGAATAAAACAAGTTACTATTTTGGATTTTGAACAATATGGAAGGATTTTCTATTTAAAATTTGTGGAGATAGAATTATTTTTCTTTGCCAACAGCAAGGAAGTCTATAAACTCCCAGTATCACACCTAAGAAAGTTGTTTTGCAAATTGTACAAAATACTATTTGGCACTTTGCTCTACCATTTATTAGGTATATTGTTTTAAAATAGAACATTATAGTGATTCATTTTGATTAGCTGGTAGAAACATAATGGTTTTAAATATCAAAAGAACACCTGTGAAAATGTTTTTTTACTGCAAGTAAGGCTACATATGTTAGTTTTTTTTCCTGGTATTTATGTATATTTGTGCTCTAGAAAATTTAAAAAGCACATTGTTTTGGTCCATTTCCTGTTGCTATATCAAAATAAGTGGTTTTCTACAAAGAGAACTAAACGAAGAAAAGTGACTTATTTAGCTCAGAGTTTTGGAGATTTCAGAGCTTGGTAAGCAACAGCTCTGGTGAGGGCCTCCTTGGATAGGTTGTAACATGAGAAATGATATTATCACGGGAGTGTGTATGAGAGGGAAAGATCACATGGTATGACAGTAACCAAGAGCAACTCAAAAGTAAGGCTCCTTTTTTATAGCAAGTCACTGTCACAGGAACTTCCTCACCCCCGCAAGACCACCATTAATTACAGAATGACTAAGAATTGTATTTACTATATGACACAGAAGTTATCAATATGCTATATTATAGTTTTGATTATTTTAATATTTAGCCCTTGATATTTAATAATAATACAAATATGCATAATTTGTTATTTAGTATGGTTCTAAACAGTTACCAACACTCATGGAATACACTGCAATTTCAAAATAATTCTTGGAGTATTGGTTAAGAAAAACACCTGAATTTTTTTTGCTTTTTAAATTTTTTTAGGTTTATAATTTTTCCTTATAATAATCACACTTCTTTTTTTCCAAGATTTGTTTATTTGAAAGTCAGAGTTAAGAGGGGGAAGGGGTACAAGAAAGAGAGAGAGCTTCCATCCACTGGTTCACTCCAAAATGGCCACATTAACCAGGGCTAGCCCAGGCCAAAGCCAGGAGTCAGGAGCTTCATTCAGGTCTCCCACATGGGCGGCAAGGGTCCAAAGACTTAGGCCATCTTCCACTGTTTTTCTAGGCACATTAACAGGGAGCTGGATTGAAAGTGGAGCAGCTGGAATTGAACCAGCACTCATATATGATGTAGTACTGCAGATAGCAGCTTAACCACGTATGTATGCCACAGTGCTGGCCCCAACCTTTTTTAATTCAATGAAAGTTATTAATCATTATCCCAGTATCCTCATTAGGGAGATCAAGTAAGAAACATCTACATATTTCATTTCAATTTATTAGGCTGGCATATTTATTTCTTTTGCAACTATAGAAATGGCATATTTAATTTTTAATCTATGGGCCTTCAACTTTCTCATTCATCTTTAAAAGCACAGCATGAGCTTGAGATATCGCCCCATGCCAGTGAAGAGTACCTTGTCACCCCATGTCAACAGGAAGTAGCTCTGAAGACAGATCATCGTCCCTCTACCCCTCCTGGACTTTTGGTATTAATGTAATCCCATGCAACTCCTGCTTTACAAAAAACAAAAGGGGGGAATGTTAGTAAAATGGCGCAGTCTTTTCTATGCCACAATCTACACCCTGACACCATGCTAGGCTCTAGCCCCGCTGCCATTGCTGGAAGCCAGATGGCCACATGGCCCAACCACCAGTGTCAAGCCCCACCCCCCATCTTAATAGGATTCACTGCTCCTACTTCCCTGCCCTCCCCCCGGCAAAGTTTTGTGGGTTTTTTTGTTTGTTTGTTTGTTTTTAGATTCTTATTTATTTATTTGAAAGGCAGAGTTACAGAGAGGCATGAGGCAGAGAGAGAGAGAGAGGTCCTCCATCCAATGGTTCACTCCCCAGAGGGCCGCAACTGCCAGAGCTGTGCCCATCTGAAGCCAGGAGCCTGGAGCCTTCTCTGGGTCCCCCATGCGGGCGCAGGGGCCCAAGGACCTGGGCCATCCCCCACTGCTCTCCCAGGCCACAGCAGAGAGCTGGATGAGAAGAGGAGCAGACGGGACTAGAACCAGTGCCCACATGGGATGCCAGTGCCTCAGGCCAGGGCGTTAACCCACTTCGCCACAGCACCAGCCTCACCCGCCCCAGCAAAGTTTTAAAAGTCCTGTTCCTGAACACGTGGCTCTCTCTCTCTTTCTGTCTGCTTACCTCTGTCTCTGTCTGTCTCTTATGCTCTCCTTCTCCCTCTTTTCCTTCTTCGCTCCTTCCCTCCAGTCTGTCAAGTTTTGCCCAATAAACCCTTTCCCTAAATAAATAAATAAATAAAAGCATGGCATGACTTACTCATATTTATGTAAATAACCTCCTTAACCTAATTAGTTTTTATTTATCTTCATAGTATTTCATGTTTATCTTACGTACCTTATATTAATATATATCATAAATTATATTACACTTTCTATTGTTTAAATATGCAACTTTAATCAATGAAATTTAAAAAAATAATAATCCCAGGCTTTGATTTAAAACATCTAACCTTTAAAATTCCAATGCATCCTAAAAATCCATAATATAAAATGCCACCTGTTTCCAGAATACACAGTATAAACCTTCCCAATAAATAGCATTGGGCTACAATAGGCAAGGCAACATGCTATTTTGTAAGGAATCACAAGTTAATAAAAAATGTGTAAAGTCTGTCTCTCAAAAATGTACAAAATTATAAAACAAAAGAGAAAGATGTACATGATATTAAAATGACACAATGTACTCTAGGGATTTAGGGAAAGAAAATAATCTTATTCACCTGGGTAAAAATCATGAGGACTCCATTAATAAGGAAGAAGGAGAAGAGACTCCACTAATAAGGCAGATGTTGTCAGGTTTAGGTAAAGAATAGTTTATCAATCAAAACTGTCCTAAGAAAGAGGCCATATTATCTATTCATTCCTTTCTCTAACCATTTACTAAGGATGGGTCAAGGATGGTGCAAGGAACTGAGACAAAGCTGTGTAACTCATTTCTTTCCATCATGGAATGAGAATCAAAAGTATATAAAAACTTAAAATTTAGTGTGTGGTATGTGAGCAGAGGAAAATGAATAATAAGATTATGAACTAACAGGAATGAATAAAGTCACAATGGAGAATTTCAGAGGGATCAGAGGTAAAGGAGTTGTCCTGTTTAGCATAAAAATGTCATAATAGATTTAATAGGAGATAAAATAACTAAATAAAGAGGAAAAGGAGGAGGAAGTGTCACATGAGAACTATTTGTGGATCATTTTCTGTAGGGCAATCTTGCTATTAGCACATTCAATACACTTAAGAAACTGAGATAAATATTATATTTAATAATAAAGGGTTTTATTGTAGAGCAACAGTAGAAAATGACTTAGAAAATACATATAGGGGCCGGCATTGTGGTGTAGCAGATGAAGCCACTGCTTGCAACACTGGCAGCCCATATGGGCACTGGTTCAAGTCCGGCTGCTCCACTTCCTATCAAGTTCCCTGCTAATGGCCTCGAAAAAGCAGCAAAAGGTAACCCCCAAGTGCTTTGTCCCCTGCTACCCACCTGAGCAACCTGGAAGAAGCTCTTTTCTCTTGGCATTGGCATGGTCAGCCCTGGCCATTGTGGCCAATGGGGAGTGAGCTAGGGGATGCAAAATCTCTAGCTCTCTCTCTGTCTCTCACTCTCTTACTGTAACTCTGACTTTCAAACAAATAAATAATTCTTAACAAAAGAGGTTTATATCATAGAGAAATCTGAAATAGACAAAGAGGCAAAATCAGTATCATTTTTAATATTTATTTTTTATTTAGTTGAAAGGCAAATTGACAGAGAAAGAAGAGACAAAGAGATCCTTCATTCTCTGGAAAGAATGACCAGAGCTGGGCCAGGCCAAAGGCTGGAGGCTGGAACTCCACTGGATCTTCCATGCTTCTGCCCTCCCAGAAGAATTAACAGGGAGCTGGATTGGAAGCAGATCAACCAGGGCATGAACTGGCCTCTGAGATAGCCTACTGATGTCATAAGTTGTGCCTTAACCCACTCTTAGTCTACAAGAATCAACTCAAAATATATTAAAGATCTAAATGTAACAGTTGAAACTGTTAGAAGAAAATGCAGATAGATACAGAAGAATCACTTAAAGACATTTGCATTGTCAACAATTGTGTAAATAAGACCCCAAAAACATAAGCAACAAATGCAACAACAGACACAGGAGATTACATTACTAAGAAGCTAGTGCAAAGCGAAGGGAATGATCAGGACTGAAGAGCAAACAACACAGTGGGAGAATATATTTGCAAACCACTCCCGTGATAGAAGATTAATATCCAGAATGCATAAGGAATTGAAAATACTCAAAAACAATTTAAAAATCCTGTGAAAAAAGTCTAGTTAAGAAGTGGACTCATTTGCATACACATTGCTCAAAAGAAGAAATACAAATGGTCAATAGCTATATGCAAAATTGCTCAATATTACTAGTCACTGGGGAAATGAAAATCAAAACCACAATCAGGCATCATTTTACTCCAGTTAGAATGCCTGCTATTCAAAAGATTTAAAAAACGCTGGAGGAAAGGAACCCTTACACAATTTTGAAGGGAATGCAACTAGTACAGTGGAGAACACATGGAGGTTTCTCAAGACACTAAAAATATATCAACCATATGATCCAGCTCTCCCTCTTTTTAGTTATATTTATATCTGAAAAAATAAAATAAGCATATGAAAGAAATAAAAACCTGCACTCTTATATTCATTGTAACACTATTCACAACAGCCAAGATATGTAATTAACGGGTGTTCCATCCAAGGATGAATGAATAAAGAAAGTGTGGTATATATGCACAACAGAATATTCTCGTGCTATAGAAAACAATGAAATGACATGTGCAACAAAATGGATGTAACTGGAGACTATTACATTGTATAGAATAAGCTACAAACAGGAAGGCAAATGCCACAGGTTTTTTCTCATATGTAGAAGTTTAAAATTTCTGAGAGAGAGAGAGAGAGAGAGAGAGAGAGAGAGAGCTGCCAAAAAGTGTGGGAGCGGCGGGACTAGGAGAGGTTGGATAATGGGTACTAAAACACAGTGGAGCGAATGTAGCATTTCTGGCATTTTGCAGTGCAGTAGAATGACTGTTGCTCAAGATGTTATGTTATATGCTGCATAATGAACTGAAACGACAACTGGTAGGGTCCAAACACAAAGAAAAGATAAGGCAATGAAAAGGCTGGTTACCTGGTATAGTCAGTTCATGGTGTGTGTATATATGTTGAAATGTTACCTTACACCCTTTAAATATATACTACATGTTAATATCGCATTTAAAAATAAAAAATTAAAGCTATATGTGATTAAAAACATTATAATTTGCTATCAAACACAAAATTCATGTCACTTCAAATAAAATTTGAGCTTAAAATAGCATGTTTTTATATCCTGAGTTTTTTTAAACATCTGGCTCACCATCAATATAACAAGCCCATTATTTATTTCTTCAGTTTCAAATTTTCACAGGGAAAATCACAATTAATATATTGACCCTTTTTGGGGACATTTGTTGTCAACCTACTACTACTGAGACCATATCTCATTACAAAAACAACCTTGCTAATACATCACAGTCCACTCTTCCACGCATCATAAACCACATGTCTTAATTAGGTTCGGGAAGTAAATAGCATTCTTGACTGCTATTATTTCTCTGTCTTTTTCAGCTGAATTTTCTACATAGAGTCCGCAAGACAGTTCTCAAGGGGGTAGCCAGGCTGAAATTTTGTCTGAAGGATTGACTTAGAAAGAATCCATTGTGAAATTAATTGAAATTGTTGGCAAAATTCACTTCACTGTGGCTGTATGACAGTTTTATGTTTTGTGTAGATTGTAGGTCCTTTGCCTATCCATATAATTTTACAAGTATCTGCTGAAGTTTTGTTGATTCTAATGTGTAAATCAGTTTGAGGAAAATTTCCACTTTAACACTACTTGGCCTTTTAATCCATGATAATAATGTATTCCTTAATTTGTGTGAATGTGGAATTTCTCATCATACTTTTTGATATTTATAAACGAATCAGTCTTGTGGGGTCTGCTAATTTTGCCCCTAAGTATTTCATGTATCAATGTCATTTTTCATTCAATTTTTAATCATGTATTGATAGTTGATAGGAATAAAATAAAATTGAATTTTTGTCTTGGCCTTATATTCTATGACTTTTCAAATAAGAATGATCCAACATGGGAAGTGGGATACACAGCAGACTCATAGAATGGCAGATGTCCTAAACAGCACTCTGGCCTCAGAATCAGCCCTGAAGAGCCCATGAGAGTATTTTAGGCATGGAAGGCCAAGACACTCTGGCAAAAAAAAAAAAAAAAACAACTAAATGAAAGATCTCTGCGAGAGAGATCCCAGTGGAAAGAACGGGGCCATCAAAGAAGGAGGTAACTTTCTCTGAAGGGAGGAGAGAACTTCCACTTTGACTATGACCTTGCCTAAATAAGATCGAAGTCAGCGAACTCAAGAGGCTTCCATAGCCTTGAAAACTCATGACTAGAGCCTAGGGAGATTTCTGACACCATAAACAAGAGTGTCAAATTGTTAAGTCAACAATGGGAGTCATTGTATACTTACTCCTTATGTGGGATCTCTGTCCTTAATGTGTTGTCCAATGTGAAGTAATGCTATAACTAGTGCTCAAACAGTATCTTACACTTTATTTTCTGTGTGGGTGCAAACTGATGAAATCTTTACTTAATATATACTAAATCGATATTTTCTATATAAAGATAATTGAAAATGAATCTTGATGTGAATGGAATGGGAGAGGGAGCGCGAGATGGGAGGGGTGCGGGTGGGAGGGAAGTTATGGGGGGGAAAAGCCATTGTAATCCATAAACTGTACTTTGGAAATTTATATTTACTAAATAAAAATTAAAAAAAACAAATACACATACTAATAATAATCTAAAACACTTTTTGTAGATTCTTTTACAATTTATACATATATTATCATGTAATTGGTAAATAGAGATAATATTATATAATATTTTACAATCTGTATTCCTTTACTTTTTTTGTATATCTTATTTAAATGGTTAGGACATTCAAACAATGTTGAGTGAAATTGGCAAGAGGTAGGTCCTACCTTGCATGGAGTTTCATGGGGAAGGCATTTAGCTTTTAGCATTTTTTTAAGGTTTATTTATTTATTTGAAAGTTAGAGTTACACACAGAGAGAAGGAGAGGCAGAGAGAGAGAGAGAGAGAGAGAGAGAGAAAGAGAGAGAGGTTGGTCTTCCATCTGCTGGTTCACTCCCCAACTGGCCACAATGGTGGGAGCTGTGCTGATCCAAAACCAGAACCTATGAGCTTCCTCCAGGTCTCCTGTGTGAATTCAAGGGCTCAAAGACTTGGACCATCTTCTGCTGCTTTTCCAGGCCATAGCAGAGAGCTGGATATGAAAAGGAGCAACTGGGACTCGAAATGGCACCCACATGGGATGCGGGCACTGTGGGTGGCGGCTTTATCCACTATGCCACAGCGCTGGCCCAGGATTTTACAATTAATTATGTTACCTGCACATTTTTCAAGATAACATTTTTATTATGTTATTTTTTACTCCTATTGAAATGGAATGTTTTAATCAGGAATATGTTGACCTTAAAATTTTTTCTTTTTTTTATTTTTTTTTAACTTTTATTTAATGAATATAAATTTCCAAAGTACAGCTTATGGATTACAATGGCTTCCCCCTCATAACGTCCCTCCAACCCGCAACCCTCCCCTTATCCACTCCCTCTCCCCTTCCATTCATATCAAGATTCATTTTTGATTCTCTTTATATACAGAAGATCAGTTTAGCATACATTAAGTAAAGATTTCAACAGTTTGCTGCCACACAGAAACATAAAGTGAAAAATACTGTTTGAGTACTAGTTATAGCATTAAATCTCAATGTACAGCACACCAAGGACAAAGATCCTACATGAGGAGTAAGTGCACAGTGACTCCTGTTGTTGACTTAACAAATTGACACTCTTGTTTATGGCCTCAGTAATCACCCTAGGCTCTTGTCATGAGCTGCCAAGGCTATGGAAGCCCCCTGAGTTCACTGACTCTGATCGTATTTAGACAAGGCCATGGTCAAAGTGGAAGTTCTCTCCTCCCTTCAGAGAAAGGTACCTCCTTCTTTGATGACCCATTCTTTCCACTGGGATCTCACTCGTGGAGATCTTTCATTTAGGTGTTTTTTTTTTCCCCCAGAGTGTCTTGGCTTTCCATGCCTGAAATACTCTCATGGGATTTTCAGCCAGATCCGCATACCTTAAGGGCTGATTCTGAGGCCAGAGTGCTGTTAGGACATTTGCCATTCTATGGGTCTGCTGTGTATCTCACTTCCCATGTTGGATCATTCTCTCCCTTTTTGATTCTATCAGCTAGTATTTGCAGACACTATTCTTGTTTCTGTGATCCCTTTGGTTCTTAGTCCTATCATTAAGATCAATTGTGAACAGAAATTGATCACTGGGACTAGTGAGATGGCATTGGTACATGCCACCTCGATGGGATTGAATTGGAATCCCCTGGTATGTTTCTAACTCTACTGTTTGAGGTAAGTCAGCTTGAGCATGTCCCGAATTGCACATCTCTTCCCTCTCTTATTTCCACTCTTATATTTAACAGCAATCACTTTTCAGTTAAGTTTCAGCACTTAAGAAGGATTGTGTATTGACTACAGTATTCAACCAAAAGTATTAAGTAGAACAAACAAAAAAAATACTAAGAGGGATAACATATTAAGTTGCTCATCAACAGTCAGGGTGAAGGATGATCAAGTCACCGTTTCTCATAGTGTTCATTTCACTTTAACAGGTTTCCTTTTTGGTGCTCAGTTAGTTGTCACCTATGAAGGAGAACAAGTGGTATTTGTCCCTTTGGGATTGGCTTATTTCACTCAGCATAATGTTTTCCAAATTCCTAACAGGGATCACTATTCAGTTAAAATTTAAACACCTAAGAAGAATTGTGTGTTAATTACAGAGTTCAACCAATAGTACTAGAACAAAAAAAAATACTAAAATGGATAAAGTATTACATTGTACATCAACAGTCAGGACAAGAGCTGATCAAGTCACTGTTTCTCATAGTGTCCATTTCACTTCAACAAATTTCCCCTTTGGTGCTCAGTTAGTTGTCGCCAATCAGGGAGAACATATGATATTTGTCCCTTTGGGACTGGCTTAATTCACTCAGCATGATGTTTTCCAAATTCCTCCATCTTGTTGCAAATGACTGGGTTTCGTTGTTTTTGACTGCTGTATAGTATTCGATAGAGTACATGTCCCATAATTTCTTTATCCAGTCTACTGTTGATGGGCATTTGGGTTGGTTCCAGGTCTTAGTTATTGTGAATTGAGCTGCAATAAACATTAATGTGCAGACTGCTTTTTTGTTTGCCAATTTAATTTCCTTTGGGTAAATTCCAAGGAGAGGGATGGCTGGGATGAATGGTAGGGTTATATTCAGGTTTCTGAGGAATCTCCAGACTGACTTCCATATTGGTTTAACCAGTTTGCATTCCCACCAACAGTGGGTTAGTGTTCCTTTTTCCCTACTTCCTCGCCAGAATCTATTGTTGGTAGATTTCTGAATGTGAGCCATTCTAACTGTGGTGAGGTGAAACCTCATTGTGATTTTGATTTGCATTTCCCTGATTGCTAGTGATCTTGAACATTTTTTCATGTGTCTGTTGGCCATTTGGATTTCCTCTTTTGAAAAATGTCTATTGAGGTCCTTGGCCCATCTCTTAAGTGGGTTGTTTGTTTTGATCTTGTGGAGTTTCTTGATTTCTTTGTAGATTCTGGTTATCAACCCTTTATCAGTTGCATAGTTTGCAAATATATTTTCCCATTCTGTCGGTTGTCTCTTCACTTTCCTGACTGTTTCTTTTGCAGTACAGAAACTTCTCAATTTGATGCAATCCCAAATGTTAATTTTGGCTTTGACTGCCTGTGCTTCTGGGGTGTTTTCCAAGAAGTCATTGCCAGTACCTATATCTTGCAGGGTTTTTCCAATGCTATCTAATAATTTGATGGTGTCAGGTCATAGATTTAAGTCTTTAATCCATGTTGAGTGGATTTTTGTGTAAGGTGAAAGTTAGGGGTCTTGCTTCATGATTCTGCACGTGGAAATCCAATTTTCCCAGCACCATTTATTGAATAGACTGTCCTTTCTCCAGGAATTGGTTTTCGACCCTTGATCAAATATGAGTTGGCTGTAGATGTTTGGATTGATTTCTGGTGTTTCAATTCTGTTCCATTGGTCTATCCATCTGTTTCTGTACCAGTACCATGCTGTTTTGATCACAACTGCCCTGTAGTATGCCCTGAAATCTGGTATTGTGATGCCTCCAGCTTCGTTTTTGTTGTACAAGATTGCTTTAGCTATTCGAGGTCTCCTGTGTCTCCATATGAATTTCAGCATCATTTTTTCTAGATCTGAGAAGAAGGTCTTCGGTATCTTGATTGGTATTGCATTAAATCTATAAATTGCTTTTGGGAGAATGGACATTTTGATGATGTTGTGAATCGATCATATGTTTCTTCTCTTTTTGGTCAGTAGGGCAGATTATCCTGTTTGCTGTCTGTTACTTCTTGAAGATGCTTTGATATGTCATGTTTTTAAAGGAGTTCATCCATTTCACCTTTTCAAAATGATAAAGTCTCATTGTCTTTTTATTGTCTGTCTAAAAAATCTTTAGTAGTAGGGGCCAGCGCTGTGGCACAGCAGGTTAACACCCTGGCCTGAAGCGCTGGCATCCCATATGGGCGCCGGTTCTGGTCCCGGCTGCTCCTCTTCAGATCCAGCTCTCTGCAGTGGCCTGGGAAAGCAATGAAAGACGGCCCAAGTCCTTGAGCCCCTGCACCCATGTGGGAGACCTGGAAGAAGCTCCTGGCTCCTGGTTTTGGATCTGTGCAACTCTGGCTGTTTTGGCAAGTTGGGGAGTGAACCATTGGATGAAAGATCTCTCTCTCTCTCTCTCTCTCTCTCTCTGCCTCTTCTATCTCTGTGTAACTCTGACTTTCAAATAAATAAATAAATGTTAAAAAAAAATCTTTAGTTGTTCCTCTTAATGTTGGTAATTTGTGGGTTCATCTTTTTCTAACCAGGCCAGATAGCGTTTATCATTTTTGTTGATCTGGGTGACAGTTTCATGAAAAACTCAAAAGTTGCTTACTTTGTCTTTGTCAGGTAAAATATTCTATGTCAATTTTGTCAACTTATGTGATAATGTTCAGACCTCCTATATTCTTAATGATCTGTGCAACTGTAATTGTGGATTTCTCTATTTTGTCTTAGAAGTGTATCAGTTTTATTTCATGAATTTTGAAGCTTTGTTTCAAAGTACACATGTATTAGGAATATATCTTCTGAGAAATCTGATTTCTTTATCTTTATGAGGAACACAGTGCATGATGTCTGATGGTATCTTTTCTTCTGAACTCTGTTTCTCTGCTATTAATTTACCTTTCTTTTGATTAATGTTTGCAAAATATATCTATTCCCATGGTTTTATTTTTATCCTATTTATGTCTTCAAATTTAAAGTGGATTTCATGGAGTCAGGATATAATTACTTTTTGCTTCTTGATCCTCCTGGAGGTCTCAGCCTTTCAGTTGGACGTCTTAGAATATTCTCTGTAATTATTTATGTAGCTGGGATTAATTAAAGCTATTATTTCAATTTTTCTTACTCATTGTATCTGTTCAGCTTTGTAAGAGTTTTCTTTAAAAAATTCATGTAGAATACATTTGATCCATTTTAATGAATTAATTCAATAAATGGCTTTTAATGTGTACATGGAGCTGTGCATCCATTACCACAATCTATTTCAGAATATTTTTATTAGTCCCCAAAAAACCTAAAGACCTTTCTTCCTTCTCAATTCTATATCTACCTCCTGCACACCAGCCATAGGCACACTTTAATCTAAGTTCTGTCTCCATAAATTTTCTTATTCTAGAAATTATGCACTATTTCCTATTCTAGAATGTTATACAGTATTCCTACTCTAGAATTATACACTATGTGATGAAATTATATACTATATGATCCTTTTATGATGGTTTCTTTCTGGGAGAAGAATCATATTCTATCTATGCATTCAACCATTTGAAAAAGAAATTTCACATTATCACCAACAGTATAGGAGTGTTCCAATTGCTGGACATCCTTGCTAAAAGTTGTTTCTCTCATATTTTTTTTTAATCATCCTATGAAAGTGAAGTTGTATTTCATCTAGGTTTTGATTTGCGTTTTCCTAATGGATAATGTTATTTACTAATTTTTAATACTACCTTTTGCCATTGTATGCCTTTTTTAAGAGAAATGCCTATCCAGATTTCTTGCCATTTTGAAACTTATTTTTAACAGATACACAATAATCATACATATTTTTGAGGTTCAGTGATAATTCGATTTGAGCACAAAATATTTAATGTTTAAATCAGAATACTATTTCCTTGTGTTTGGAGAAAAAAAGCTCCATTCTCTCTTAGGTCTTTATAATATATGTTACTTTTTCCATTTCTCATTTTCTTGTCAATAAATTGAGTATTTTTATTGAATCTATTGTCTTTCCTGTTAGGTCATTAGTCATACATTATACATACCGAATTTATTACATTCTATACACAATAAATCATACCATCATGTGTTGCCTAATAACATCATGACAATATACTTTCACTTATCTCTTCATCATTTTGTTAGTTTGTCATGTATTTTGATGTCTATCTTTCACAAATTCTATATGTCCTTTAAACATTGTCTTTTAAATGTACCACCTTAAAGTCACATTGACCTTACATTTACCATATGTTGTTTGTTTTTATTCTTTGTTTTTTTGTTTCAGGACTGCATATATTCACTTGAAAGGCAGAGCCACAGAGAGGGGAGAGACAGAGAGCTGTTCTATCCACAGGTTCATTCCCCAGATGGACACAATGCTAGGGGCTGGGCCAGGCCGATTCAGAAACTGGAACTCCAAACCGGGCCTCCCACGTGGGTGACAAGGGCCCAAGCACTTAGCTATCTTCTGGTGCTTTCCCAGGTGCATTAGGAGGGAGCTGTATGGGAAGTGGAGCTGTCTGGACTTGAACGGGTGTTCACGTGTGATGCCAGCATTGTAGACAGCAGCTTAAACTGCTACGCAATGATGCCAGCCTCTTTATTCCGTTGCTTAGATCTCTGTTCCAATCTAGTATTTCCAAACTTCTTGAAGATCTTCCTTGTAGTATAGATTTTCCAAAAATGAGTTCACTTAGAATTTCTCTTCTTTAATGGTTTTTGCATAACTTTTTGTATTACTGTATACAGCAGGATGCAATTTCCAGGAATTAGGATATATATCATTGTCTCTGGTTCCATGGTTCTCACAAGAAGTCTTTTCTCATCCTTAAGTTTGGCACATATGCTGGCTGTTTCTAATTATTTGCAGCAAATTTCAGGCTTAAGATAATTACTTCATTTTTTGCTGGGTTCCATGAAGCATCTAGGATCTGTGAATGTGTAGTTTTTATCATATTTGGGCCAAATTTGGACATTTATTTACATATTTTGGTCCTTCTCTCTCCTCTTTCCCTGGGTCTCTAATTATACCTAAGTTAGACCATCTGCCATTTTTCAACTCCTTATTGAGGCACTGTGCCTCTCTTTTCAGTTCTTTCTGTCCTTCAGTTTGAATCAAGCTAATTAATTAATCTATGCTTTATTCTGTAATCTCTAATCTCTAGATTCTTTTTATGTATTTTTCATTTCCTAAGTTTTTTATCAGGAAAAGTGTCATTTGTGTCTTTATTGTTTCTTCTATTTTTCTCATTAGGATCATTTTCTCCTGCCATATTTCAATATATTTAGGCTTTTATAGTAGTGGCTTAGAATTGCTTCCATTTCCATTGATGGATTTTTTTTATGCTTGCTAATATTTCTTCTGGTTATTGATTATATTTTCCTCATATCTCGATACCTGATAATTTTTGCTTAGATTTTGCCATTGTTGAATACTGTATCATGTTTATTTTTAAATTTAATATAGGATTTGGCTGGCACTGTGGCTCACTAGGCTAAGCCTCCGCCTTGCTGCGCCGGCACACCGGGTTCTAGCCCTGGTCGGGGCACCGGATTCTGTCCCGGTTGCCCCTCTTCCAGGCCAGTTCTCTGCTGTGGCCCGGGAGTGCAGTGGAGGATGGCCCAACTCCTTGGGCCCTGCATCCCATGGGAGACCAGGAGAAGCACCTGGCTCCTGCCATTGGATCAGCGCGGTGCGCCGGCCGCAGCGCGCCGGCCATGGCGGCCATTGGAGGGTGAACCAACGGCAAAGGAAGACCTTTCTCTCTGTCTCTCTCTCACTGTCCACTCTGCCTGTCAAAAAATTAAAAAAAAATTTAAAAAATAATAAAATTTAATACAGGATTCTTCTTTGGATTTTAATTTGATCTTTCCAATGTTTCCCTTTAATTTTTTTAGTTTAGTTTGAGAGCAGCCTTTATCCTGGGACTACGTTTGGACCAATACAAATATATTGTCCATCTGAAGTCAATAACTAATGTCTCTTATGTAGGTAGGCTAACCACACTGGCTTATAGAACATTACTATCTTATGTGAGCATTGAGAGTTATGTGATTTCAGTCTTTTAGTAGTTATTTTCCCAATTTTGGGAGAAATTTCCTCTCACATATGCACAAAATTAATCTTTCTTAAGCAACCTCCTAAGGTAATCTCTCTCTCTGTGTGTGTGTTTCTCCTCTCTTTTCTCTCTCTGTCTCTGCATCCCCACCCCTATATTTCTGGCACTGAGTACTAGACATTGTAGCTGCTCAGCCTCAACAAACTCCAATCTTGATTCCGTTAATGACACAGGATGCATGGCTGTCTTCTGGGCTCTGCTTCTTGCTTTGCAACTGAACTATTTTTGTGCTTCTTTTTTTTAACCTCTCTTCTCTCACAGATTACTATTCTCTAATACCTTCTTTCCAAGGTCTAAAAGTAATTCTTACACTTATTTTGTCTAGTTTCTTATGTAGCAGAGCAATTCCTGTTACAGTTTTGCTTCTGAGGATAGTAGTGAAAGACGAAAGACTGATATACTAGTGTTAAGTCTGTCTCCTGCAGAAGTCCATGTTCATCCCCACTATCATTTTCCTAATTTAGATCTCCATCACTCTTCAAGTAAATTCCAGTCATTTCTAGAAATTATTATTATGTTTTAGCCTTATCTCTATATTGGATATTTGTATACTTGCACCATCATTATCTTCTCAGGATGAAAAGCTAAAGGCTTATTTATATTTATCAACTATTTGTGAGTAAATTCTTTGAGGGTAAGGATGTTAGTAAGTGGTGTGCTAATGAATCAGCTTTCATGGGAAAGATCTTTGTGAGTGAGATCCCAGTGGAAAGAATGGGCCATCAAAGAAGGAGGCACCTTTCTCTGAAGGGAGAACTTCCACTTTGACTATGGCCTTCTCTACATAAGGTCAGAGTTGGCGAACTCAAGAGGATTCCATAGCCTTGGCAGCTCATGACAAGAGCCTCGGGTTATTACTGATGTCATAAATAAGAGTGTGAATTGTTAAATCAACAACAGGAGTCACTGTGCACTTACTCCCCATGTAGGATCTCTGTCCTTAATGTGTTGTACAATGTGAATTAATGCTATAATTAGTACTCAAACAGTACTTTACACTTTATGTTCTGTGTGGGTGCAAACTGTTGAAATCTTTACTTAGTATATACTAAATTGATCTTCTGTATATACAGATAATTGAAAATGAAATTGATGTGAATGGGATGGGAAAGGGAGTGGGAGATGGGATGGTTGTGGGTGGGAGGGTGGTTATGGGGAGAAAAAGCCACTATAATCCAAAAGCTGTACTTTGGAAATTTATATCTATTAAATAAAAGTTAAAAAAAAAGAATTGTGCCAGTCAATAGAGTTACAAAGGCATGCCCACTACCAAATTTATTAATTGCTGAAGATGAGGTGGTAACTTATTCTAAATTGTTACATACAATTTCAAGTTAAATAAGTTGTTGCCACAGACTTGTATTTAGGAAAAAAAAATCATAGTTGCTTTTGAAAATGTTGGTTAATCCTCTGCCTGCGGCGCCGACATCCCATATGGGCGCCAATTCTAGTCCCGCTTGCTCCTCTTCCAGTCCAGCTCTCTGCTGTGGCCCGGGAAGGCAGTGGAGGGTGGCCCAAGTGCTTGGGCCCTGCACCCGCATGGGAGACCAGGAGGAAGCACCTAGCTCCTGGCTGATGGCCGTTGTGGCCATTTGGGGGGTGAACCTACGGAAGGAAGACATTTCTTTCTGTCTCTCTCTCTCTCACTGTCTATAACTCTACATGTGAAATAAAAAAAAAAAAAAGGCAAAAAAGAAAATGTCATTTCAAACACTGCTTTATGTCTGTATGAGATGAAGCAGCCCAGATCTGATTTTTTCAAGTAAAAGTGATGAACAATTTCCATGGACAAGTTAGCTTCTGTCATTGCCTTGCCATAAGGAACACTTTGGGAAAACTTTCCTATTTCTAGTTTCCTGTACTCCTTTGAAGAGTGATGATTAGGCCGGCGCCAAGGCTCACTTGGCTAATCCTCCGCCTGCTGCACCAGCATCCCATATGGGCATCAGTTCTAGTCCCGGTTGCTCCTCTTCCAGTCCAGCTCTCTGCTGTAGCCTGGGAAGGCAGTGGAGGATGGCTCAAGTGCTTGGGCCCTGCACCTGCATGGGAGACTGGAGGAAGCACCTGGCTCCTGGCTTCGGATTGGTGTAGCTCTGGCCGTAGTGGCCATTTGGGTAGTGAACCAACGGAAGGAAGACCTTTCTCTCTGTCTCTCTTTCTCACTGTCTAACTCCATCTGTCAAAAAAAGAAAAAAAAAATAAGAGTTAGACTTGCCACTTATAGGGCCAAGGCAATGGCCAGGCATGGATCTCTTTTTCATTTATTGTTTTTTGGAATAATCATAGCCATACATATATTTTCTTTAATTCTTCTAGCCTCACACCAATAATGTCTGACTTTTTTATTTTTTTCTAAGATATATATATATTTTACCTTATCTTAACTTTTCTCTAAATTTGATCCCCTAAGTTTTAAACAACTGACCTAAGAAACTAGTTCAAAATGTAAATGTTAAGCCTGTCTAGAAGGGACTCAAATCAGAATTTCTGGGAATGGGTCCAGATCTTTGCACTTTAAACAAATTCCTGGTGTGATTCTTATGGATATTTGAGTTCAAAGTTGCTACTACTCATCTTTGGATGAAACAGCGCATCCACTAGAAATGATAGCCACATTCTCTGGATTAAAAGCCATAATGGCGGGGGGAGAATGATACAAATAGCAATCAAAAAAGAGAGTAAGAAAGTAAAAGTCAATTGGAATTGGCTCAAAATGAAATAACGTACAGCAGTCTGGCAGGATCAAGACTCCTGGGAGAACATTGGGTTCCCAGTATTAAAGATAGCCTCATTATATTCTTGATTCTGAGTAAAGTATGAAGCAAGAAATTTAGCCTAAAACACAGATTTCATATTTAAACCTTGATCAAGACATTTTATAATTAAACAGAAATTGCATTTAGTGTACATGCTATGAATCATGTGAAATTTCCCAAAGTTCACTGAATTTCTTTTTCCACTTTTGAAAATGATAATTGAAACGTATTGAAAAACAGATTGTGCCCTTTAAGCTACAATGATTACCTGAGAAGAAAGACCTATAAATAGAAAGGAAAGGAAAGGAAAGGAAAGGAAAGGAAAGGAAAGGAAAGGAAAGGAAAGGAAGAAACAATAGAATGAAGGAAAGATAGGAAGGAAGGAAGGAGGGAGGGAGGAAGGAAGGAAGGAATTTAATATTCTTGAAATCAAATGATTTCCTTCCAAATTTTATCATATTAAATAGTTTCTCCTCAAATTGCGTTGACCTTCCTTTCACAAAAGTTCATTGTTTCACCATAGAAAGGAAAGTTCCTTAAATTCCACAGTATTTTGGAACATCAGTTAAAATTAGATCCAGCAACTACAAATTAAGTGAACATTTATGTAAAAATGCAATCTCCATCACTTATATAAAAAGGCAATGTAAAACATATTACTTTCAAAGAAAGTTACATCAGACAAAGCTGAACAGGCAAGGAAGATTTTATTCAGGACTATTGATTTAGATGACAGAGTTTTACTTAAAGAAACAAATAGAAGGTTGGGAGCTATTAAGCGCTATGGTGAAGGAGTGAAAAAAGTCACTGAAAGAGACAGGATGGTAATCAGTATGCTGAAGCCATCAGTGTTTGCTAATTTTGATTTGAAGAAGTTAGACTCTTACTCTCACTCGCCACTATCTTTCTTGATGACCATTGGAAGTGGGTGGCTTCTATATTCTTGAGAACGGCATTGTGTTATGGCAGCACTGGCAGGAAGCTGGGAGAACATGTACATCATAAAGAATTGGGGAAAGAATGAACAATACCAAGTGTTCTAAATTAAATATACTATAAAGAGGGAAGGTGAGTACCTGTTACCAAGAAAAAGTGTCTAATGTTTTAATCAAGCTGCAAGAACATTTTTTTTTTTTTTTCTGACAGGCAGAGTTGGACAGTGAGAGAGAGACAGAGAGAAAGGTCTTCCTTTTTCCGTTGGCCAAGTGGCCAACTACGGCCGGCACGCTGCGCCAATCCGAAGCCAGGAGCCAGGTGCTTCCTCCTGGTCTCCCATGTGGGTGCAGGGCCCAAGGACCTGGACCATCCTCCACTGCCTTCCCGGGCCACAGCAGAGAGCTGGACTGGAAGAGGAGTAACCGGGACAGAATCCGGCACCCCGACCAGGACTAGAACCTGAGATGCTGGTGCCGCAGGCGGAGGATTAGCCTAGTGAGCCTTGGCACTGGCCCAAGATGCAAGAACATTTAATATCATATTTGTAAAGCCCTTAAGTCTGTCAGATGGTAAGTTTTCATGAGCATTTTAATTCATGTGCTATAATTTTCTTATTAGATATTAAGTCACATTCTCTGAGACTTTAGTTCATCTAAACATTTTAGATATTGGCAGAATGCTAATGGCCACAGTTGACCTAACTGCCCTTTTTCATTGTAGATTATTTTGAGCTATATCAAAGTTGTGTTGGGTACTTAAGTTGCCTGCTTGTTAGTTCTTTTGAACAAAAATCACCTTGTGAAATAAAAGTTTAGCTTATGATTTAGAGTTATGAACAGTATCTGGTAAGCCAGTCCCTCTGCAATCTAACACCTTCTGCTTTATCATTGTAATTCTCAAGAAGATACTAATACAATTCTTGTTGAGGAGAGGAAAAAATAACCTATCCATTGGCAGAATCTGAAAGGGATCGTTGAAAACAATGGTTGACATTTCATTTTGTCTGCTAACTGAAACACAGCAGCTGACAAGTTTTCATTATCATCTGTCCCTAACTCACTAATTGTCACTGACCGAAAAACTCAGAGACTCAGTCAGTTGAAAAAAATCAATAGCCTTCCTTTCTTGAAGAAATACTGCTTTTTGAGATAGTGAGAACATCATTTCTCCATCCTACTCCCTTACGACACACACAGCTATTTGGATGCTATAAAACTCAAGAAGTCACCAGGCAGGAAATAAGGGTAATTCCTGGTAGCACTTTGCATTCTAGAAGGTGTGGCCCCACAAGTGTTATCGAAAGGCCTACAGAGTGAAAGTAATTTGGTAGCAGTGCATAAGCACCTAAATCAATCAAATGACAGCACAACTTCAGAGGGAAGCTGTGCATGAATAAGCTTTTAACAAATCATTCATTTCTCAGCATCTGGCATATATTTCAGTTTTGCTGATCTCAAGCAGAATCATTGCCTACCCACACGCCTGGTTTCTGAATTCTGCATAGATGAATTTAATGATAAATCTATGACTCCTGTAGGATACAGTGCATTGAAGTGACAATGTTGAGCTCATTGTAATCCTGGAAAGAGCCTGCTGATCCTGGAATAGAGAGGAGTTAAAGATCCCCACCTCCTTTTCATGTTTTAGAAAAGAGGGATGGCAAGGACCCACTCCACCCAATAGGACTTGGGTACGAGCAATGAAATACCTTCTTCTATGTTTTTAGCTGAAGTATTTGCCCCACTGATCCAGGGCAGCAAGATGTTTGTTAACCATCCTTTGGTTAAGCTTCTCACTTTCTTCCCTACCTCTGAGCTTAGACTCATTCAACCTGAGCCAGCATCCAGCCCCTCCCTAAGGGCCCCTCCTCGGTGTAGGCTGGCACCTGGGCAAAGCAGTCACTGATCTACTAAAGCCTGCCACCCCTTTATTCTACTTCCCTGCACCTGGTTCTTTCTGGCTGTGTTTGCTTCTCAGTAGTAAAGGAAAACCCTAATGATGCTAGAAGACCTCATGCTGGTCGTGTTCAGTGTTTTCTCGATTGCAGTAGTTATTCTTCCTTTTTGTCCTTGGTTCCATTTTCTAGATGTTTCCAAAAGTGTCACACCTATAAATGTAAAAAGATAACTAAAATAAAGTCTGGACTTCTTTTTACGATGAACAATTGTTTTTTTTTTCTTTTTTTTATTTTTATTTATTTATTTATTTATTTTTTTATTTTTTGACAGGCAGAGTGGACAGTGAGAGAGAGAGACAGAGAGAGAAAGGTCTTCCTTTGCCGTTGGTTCACCCTCCAATGGCCGCCGCTGCAGCCGGCGCACCGTGCTGATCCGATGGCAGGAGCCAGGAGCCAGGTGCTTTTCCTGGTCTCCCATGGGGTGCAGGGCCCAAGCACCTGGGCCATCCTCCACTGCACTCCCTGGCCATAGCAGAGAGCTGGCCTGGAAGAGGGGCAACCGGGACAGAATCCGGCACCCCGACCGGGACTAGAACCCGGTGTGCCGGCGCCGCAAGGTGGAGGATTAGCCTATTGAGCCACGGCGCCGGCCCAATGAACAATTGTTTTAAACTCTTCAATTTCTTACCCTTTCATATCTTCTTTTGCAACTATATTTCTTTTGAAACTATGCCCTGTTCCTCTTTCTAATGTGTATTGCCTTAGCTGGGCTAATACTGATCATCTTTCAGGCATCCTTTTAGATACCACATTCCTTAGGAAATTTTCCCTAAACCCCAGCCCCTTTACTCCCATGACACACCTTGTTCTATATTATGTTTAATTGTAATTCTTCTGTACAACTATAGTCTGTTTGAGAGACAACTCTTATTCTCCTAACACCTAATATACGGTCAGGCACTTTGTGTATTTTCAATAGAGTGTTGAATTAATAGGTTTTTTAAAAAGCCAAAGAGGAGATAGCACTATGGAGTAGTGGCTAAGCCTCTACCTGAGATACGGGCATCCCATATGGGTGCAGGTTCCTGGTTCCGGCTGCTCCTCTTCCGATCCAGCTCTCTGCTATGGCCTGGGTAAGCAATAGAAGATGGCCCAAGTGCTTGGGCTCCTGGACCTGCATGGGAAACCCAGAAGAAGCTCCTGGCTCCCGGCTTTGGATCGGCACAACTCCAGCCATTGTGGTCATTTGGGGAGTGAACCAGCACGTGGAAGATCTTTCTGTCACTACCTCTCTCTGTCTGTATCTCCAACTCACAAATAAATAAATAAAAAATCGTTAAAAGCCGAAGAAAATTTTCAGGGACTGTATCTGCTTTAAGACCTAATTAGGAATTGTTTGAAACAGACAGTAGTCTCAAAAACAACAGTGATGCTCTCCAGATGTGACTGCTTTCTGCTTCATTTGGAAAATGCTTTCATGACCCAAGGGATGGAAAAGGGGGAAAAGTATCCTCCTTCAGTCAGGCTGGCAGCTCTGTTCTGTTCTGGCACCTAATACTCATAGGACACTTGAGTGCTTTAAATTCAATTCCATCTGCCTTCTAGGTGGTAAAAATTTCTCTAAATCTGGAAATAGCATTCAAATCACTTCTAATCTCCCTGAGGTTGTTGAGAGTTTCCATAATTTATTCTGTTTTTTTCTGAATATTCCATGGAAAGTTAGAGGAGATTGAATAAAGACCACTAGTTGGAAGATATTTTAAACGACATATCTAATGAGAGAGAATTGGTAGAAAATTTACTTGTATGACTTTGGAGTTAACCATCGGAGAAAAATACGTTCTCGTCTTTATCCTTGATTCTGAATCTCTTGCCTGCTGTTTCTACTCCTATCACAAACTGCTATGACGAGATATACCAGGAAGAGGAGAATATAGAATTTATTATACTTTGCAGATGTCTAGTATGTTTGAAATGATGTAGAATTATGTTATCATGCTATTCATGTAGTCACTTTGAGAGACTGGTATTAGGGCCCCAGCAGAAAGGATAGTGTACAAATTAGAATATTCTGGTCAATGATGGATAATGTCACCGTATAGGAAATCATAAAGACAGTGCATCATGCCAGGACTAGTAAGTCAGTGTTCCCTGTATACACTGAAGCATGAAGGATTAAATGGAAGGAGCAAGCAGTTACTGAAAGCTGGAAACAAGAGAGCAGCTCTAAAATGCAAATTAAACCTCCACTGGAGGAATGTGGTCTTAAGAACTTATGTACAGTCCGGCGCCGCGGCTCACTAGGCTAATCCTCCGCCTTGCGGCGCCGGCACACCAGGTTCTAGTCCCAGTCAGGGCGCCGGATTCTGTCCCGGTCGCCCCTCTTCCAGGCCAGCTCTCTGCTGTGGCCAGGGAGTGCAATGGAGGATGGCCCAAGTCCTTGGGCCCTGCACCCCATGGGAGACCAGGATAAGTACCTGGCTCCTGCCATCTGATTGGCGCAGTACGCCAGCCGCAGCGCACTGGCTGCTGCGGCCATTGGAGGGTGAACCAACGGCAAAGGAAGAAAGGAAGACCTTTCACCTTTCTCTCTGTCTCTCTTTCTCACTGTCCACTCTGCCTCTCAAAAAAAAAAAAAAAAAAAAAAAAAAAGAACTTATGTACAGATATGTAGACACCTGCAGCCAGTCCAAAGCTAGGGGGCAGAAACATGGGCCGAACTCATTCTTCCCCCTTCCACCAGTCCTTTGTCAGGATTCCCTGTGGGTATATCTAACCAAAAGTCAGTGGGCAGGGAAATTGGTGATGCAGGCTTCTCAGATAAAAGTCAGCCTTCAGTGTGCTATGTGGTTTTGTATGGCCTACACACTAATGATAGTTCTTATACTCTTTAAGAATTGATTTAATTGGCTGGCACTCTTGCATAGCAAGTAAAGCCATGTCTGCAGCACCGGCATCCCATACGGGCTCCCCAGCTGCTCCACTCACAAAACCAGCTCCTTGCTAATGCACCTGGGAGCCACAGAAGATGGCCAAAATCCTTGGGCCCCTGCACCCACGATGAGACCAGGAAGAAGCTCCTGGTGCCTGGCTTCAGATTGGCCCAGCTCCAGCCATTGCAGCCATTTGGGGTGTGAACCAGTGCATGGAAGATCTTTCTGTTTCTCCCTCCCTCTCCCTGTAACTCTGCCTTTCAAGTAAATAAATAAATCTTTTGGTGGAACAAAAGAGTTGATTAAAAGAACAAAATAATATTTTGTGATACATTAGAATTATATCCAAATATCATTTTCAATAAAGTTTTATTAGAACATAGTCGTGCTTATTTGTTGACATATTGTGTATGGCTGCTCCTATGATATAATGCCAGAGATGAGCAGAGACCATGTGAGTGTTCTCCGCATGTTGAATTACTGCTCATAGGACTGCATTTCACAGTGATGCAGTTACAAGGTTTTCAAATGGCAGATCTACTTATTGTGCCATTTTATTATTTATTTATTATCAGTGTATGTTCACCATGTCAAAGCAACAAGACAAATGTGCTTATATATCATACTTTTAAGATAGAATGAGGTATATGAGTTATTAGAGACTTAGAAGAAGGTTGTGCTTCATTCAAAATCATTTTAATTATTAATTATTTAATTATACCATATGAATACAGCATATATTGATGCCAATATAATTACTGATCAAAATATTTCTAACTCATGAGAAAGTGATATAAACATATCAGAAAATTTTAAATGAAATATGTAATAATGAAATTTACTCCCAAAACTAAAACAATTAAAAATGAAAGTGACACTGGAATCAAATTAAGTTTCTGAGTGGCTTATTTGTAAATCACGCAAGAACACCCATTTACTAATGGGGAGGTAATTAGATTGTGTAAGATTGCAAAGGACAAACAACAGTGACCAGAAAAACATAAACTTGATTAAGGTTAGTGCTTTTCCAGGGAGGACAATTCAGAATTTGAGGACATTAGGAAAACCAGCAATGGTCAACTGATTTCAAGAGGTTTTCTGTAACTCTTTTTTGTTTTGTTTTTGTTTTTATTTGGACAGGCAGAGTTAGACAGTGAGAGAGAGAGTCAGAGAGAGAGTTATAGACAGTGAGAGAGACAGAGAGAAAGGTCTTCCTTCCGTTGGTTTACTCCCCCAATGGCCGCCACGGCCGGCACTGTGCTTCCTCCTGGTCTCCTGTGCGGGTGCAGGGCCCAAGCATTGGGCCATCCTCCACTGCCCTCCCGGGCCACAGCAGAGAGCTGCACTGGAAGAGGAGCAACCGGGACTAGTACCCGGCACCCCAACCGAGACTAGAACCCAGGGTGCCTGCGCCACTGGTAGAGGATTAGCCAAGTGAGCCATGGCGCCAGCCATTTTCTGTAACATTCTGAATGAGTGAACAGATGTTACTAATACTGCTCAGATATTGTTGATTGTTTGAAGATTTTTTTTTTTTGCATGCAGTTGTGATCCTCATTCGTGAGCATTCGCAAAATGCTCAAGAAAAAGAAAAACCCCAGGTGGCTCAGCTTGCAGACCCCTCCTCTTGACTTGCTTCAAGTTAGGCTACAGGGGAGTCACATTTTGGCAGTGGATGCCACGTCCCATCACTGGGGCCGGCAGGATGCAGTACACCTCGGGAGGAACCTGAGATTCTCCTGTGGCCCCCCTGCTGGCCCTGGCTCTTCCGGATGGCCACTGCTCTCTTCACCTGTCCTGAGCTGGAGGGCTTGCTCTGTGTGTGTGTGTGTGTGTGTGTGTGTGTGTTTTGACATGTTTGAAAGGAGAAAAGCATGAACTTTAATGAAAATTCTCTGTTGATAGGCAAAAATACTTCCAAAGGAGTTGAAAAATGAGAATTCTGTACAACCTCATGTGGAATCTGCTAGGATGTATTACAACTGATGACAATATAAATGCATATTTAATAGAAAAACCAAAAATTGGACAAAATTACAGAGGTGAAAACAATGTGATAAAACTTATGGAAGTTCAATGTATTAGTTAGATAGGTAACTTGAAGAAAACATTAGATTTCTATAACTTTTTTAAAAACTTTTATTTAGTAGATATAAATTTCCAAAGTACAGTTTATGCATTACAATGGCTTTTTCCCCCCATAACTTCCCACCCACCCACTCCCACTTGCACCCTCCCATCTCCCACTCCCTTTCCCATTCCATTCACATCAAGATTCATTTTCGATTATCTTTATATACAGAAGATCAATTTAGTATATATTAAGTAAAGATTTCATCAGTTTGCCCCTACATGGAACACAAATTGCCAAATACTGTTTGAGCACTAGTCATATCATTAATTCACATTGAACTACACATTAAGGACAGAGATCCTACATGGGGAGTAAGTGCACAGTGACTCCTGTTGTTGACTTAACAAATTGACACTCTTGTTCTATAACTTTTTAAACAATGCTTGGTTCCACTGTTGTGGCATAGTGGGTTAAGCCACCTTCTGTGACACTGGCATCCAATATGGGTATCAGTTCATGTCTCCAGAGGCTCCATTTGCTATCCAATTCCATGCTAATATGGCTGGGAAAGCAATGGAAGATGGCCCAAGTGCTTGGTCCTCTACACCCACATGAGAGACCACGATGAAGCTCCTGAATTCTGGCTTTGGCTAGGCGTAGCCCTGGCCCTTGCAGCCATTTAGGAAGTGAACCGATGGATGGAAGATATCTCTCTCTGTCATTCCATGTTTTGAATAAATAAATCTCTAAAAAATAAAAAAACGCTTATTGAATTACAACTGATAGCAATATAAATGTATATTTAGTAAAAAAAAAAAAAGCTGGACAAATTTCCAAAGGTTTTGACAAAAATGTGATAAAGCTTATGAATTTTTGCTGTTTTGTTTATGCACATAATATGCAGAAAATCTTAGACTTCTATCCCTTTTAAAAATATTTATATTTAAAATTTATTTTCATATATTTGAGAGCATAATGACAGAGAAAAGAGAGAGTCTACCATGTGCTCACTCACTCTTCAAATAGCTGCATCAATCAGCAGCTGGGCCGTGCCAAAGCCTGGAGGCCAGAAATCCATCCAGTTCTACATGGGCGGCCGTGTCCCAACTACTTAAGCCATCATCTGTTTCCTCCCAGTATGCTTTAGGAAGAAGCGAGATTGGACGTGAAGTAGTCTGGACCCAAACCAGCCCTCTGTTATGGAATGCGGGCTACCCAAAATGTCGCTTAACCTGCTCTGCCACAATGCCCGTCACTCTCACATTGTTGTTGTGATATGAGCTCTATAATTGTGCACCTAATTTTATAATAGAAATAATTAATCTATAATAAAATGACATTATGAAAGGTGAACATTAAGAGAAGGATCCACCAGAATTCAACAACTGACTTCCGAATAATGTACATACCAATTAAGATATAAACTCATGGATTGATATGAGAATTTAACAATATTTACTTGTGTAAAAATAGTTTTTAGGATGAAATATTTAAATTCTCGTTATGTATCAGCTCGCATCACTGAATTCCAATCCAGTTAGTAAAATGCAATCCAAGAAATCAATGCTGAAATTAACTTTTTTTCTCTTTTGTGTCATAACTTTCTAATTTTTCCCAGGACTTTCTTCATTTTCTGTCCCTCTTCAAAAAGTCTACATGTTTATGATTTCCTTTGTTCTATCATATCCCTCAGTTTTTCTCCAAGTTCTCTCCCCTGGCTGCCAGCCATTACCTCCTCTTTCTCCAATTGGAAATTTTGCCTGGAGCCTTGCAACACAGTTGCCAGGGGGACTCACAAAGCAGTTAAATCCCTCCACCTTTTCCCTCCATGTCTTCTGTCCACTAATCTGCTTTTTTTTGCCACATTATTAATTTCATAAATTCCTAAAATAGAGTTTATGGGAGGTAACTTTCATGAACCAGGGAAATGTCTGTTTTGTCCCTATATTTGATGACATTTTTGGCTGGGTAAAACAATTTAGATTGAATTTTCCCCTGTTATTCTGAGGATTTGTTTTTGTCCTCACAGTGTTTTTGCATACCTAACAAGTTTTTGTCATTCACTTCCTTATCACTGAATATTTTATTAGAATTTCTTTTCAATCTACAACAGACCATAACTTTTCAAATACTGAAAACCCTAGCATTTTCCATAAGAAATACAGGTCTGAATCTGAATCTCTTCTCTTTATTCAGAACTATCAGGGCCCCATCTGTGACAAACTTTGGTTTCCTTGTCTCTGCTCATTTCTTTTAATTTTTCCATATTAATGTATAACAACACAAAGAGTACAGATTCAATGTAGTTCATAGGTACAATTCTGATAATATAATGGTGTTAAAACTTTTAATTTTCATTTTTAAATTTTAAGCTGGTGATTACAATTATATATATTAAGGAAGTAAAATCTGGCAATTATTATTTATGGATATCATGTATATTAATTGGTATTTAACAAATACTTTTAAATTGGAAAGGTGAAGATATTTGAAATTCACTCCTAGTAATTTTAAAATATAGAATACAATTTTATTTATCATATTCACCATATGCTGCAATATATTTCAAAGGAAAAGAAAATATTCCTCCTGTCTGAGTTTTTATAGACCCCCATCTCCCCAGCTTCCAGCTTCTGGTAACCACCATCTTACATGCATTATTGGTTTCTCTGACTCTGGCTTTTTCACTTAGCATATTGCTTTCCAATTTTACCTATGTTGTCACAAATGACACAATTTTCTTCTTTTTACAGACTGCGTAGTATTGTACAGTATATATAAGCCACATATTAATTTTTTTTCCTGCTGGTGGACATTAAGGTTGACTTCCTAGCAACTATTGTGAATAATGCTGCTATGAACATGGGAGTGAGGACATCTCTTCAACATATCAGCTTCAAATCTGTTGGGTAAATAATAGTAAGTGGGTCCTTGCATAAGTATGGTAGTTCTACTTCTAATTTTATAAAGTTTATTTATTTGTTTGAAAGGCAGAGCAAAAGAGACAGAGAGAAATCTTGCTTGAATTAGTTACTCCCAAGTTCTCGCAACAGCAGGACATGGGTCAGGACTGAGCCCAGAACCACATTACCTGCTGTTTCCAAGGGTAAGCTTTGGCAAGAAGCTGAGTCTTGAGCAGATGGAGGACTCAGTCCCAAGTACTCTGATACGGGGAGCAGATGACACAAGTGATGGCTTAACCTGCCATGTCGAATGTCCGTCCCTACTTTTATTATTCTGAGGAACCTCGGTGCTGTCTTGCATAATGGTTGTAGTAAGTTACATTCTCACTAATAGTGTACAAGTGTTTCATTTTTCCACATCTCACTAGCATTGGCTCTTTCATCTTTTTTATCAATAGGCATTCTAACAGTTTTGAAGTGGTATCTCATTGTAAATTTAATTTGCATTTCCCTGAGGATTAGTGATGTTGAGCATTTTCATAAATTTATTAGACATAGACATTTGCATGTCTTCTTTTGAGAAGTCTCTATTCAGGTCCATTTTAGTCACATTATCTGTTTTCTTCCTATGGAGTTAATTGAATTTTCAAAATACTTTGGATATTCATCCCTTATTAATTAGATCTTTGGCTTGAAAATATTTACTTACTTTCTTAATTGTTTCCTTTGTGTACAGAAGCTTTCTAGTTTATTATAATCATATTTGTGTATTTTTATTTTTGTTGTCTGCATTTTTAGGGTCACCACTAAAAAATTATTACTCAAACCAATGTCATGTAGTGTTTACCCTATGTTTCCTTCTAGTAGCTTCTCAGTTTCAGTCTCATAGTTAAGTCTTTAATTCATTTTGAGTTTGTTCTTATATAGAATTTGAAATAGGGGTCTGATTTCATTATTCTTTATGTGGATAACCAGTTTTTTCAACACCATTCACTGAAGCAGCCATCTCTCATCATATACTTGATAATTTCTATTCCTCTGTTATTCAGGCTCTGATATTCAAATAGTCAAATATAGGAAATCCTATATTAATTTAAATATCTTCTATTTCCTTTTAAAATCAGATTTCTCAGCTATCTGTCTTCTTTTCACTATGTATTTGGAGAAGTCACTCAAACTTAACTTTTTTATAGTCTTTAGGTTTCTTAGAACTTTCTGTTGTGTCTGATAACACCAATTAAATCTAAGAATAGTAATGCAAGTGTTGCTTGTTAATATTACTGATATAATTTTAGATTCCCCTGGAACATTCTTCTCTATGTTCCCTCTTTCATGTTACATTTTGGGGAGTGTTTGGTTATTTTTTCGACTAAGAGAATAAACACTCTTACTCTGTGCTGAGGTAGATATAACCAATTGGTTTGTTTTAAGGTGAAAGGGTGAGGTCATAGCCATTATCCTGGAAGACCCCTAAAATGCCAAAAATAATGAAAGTTTAATGTGGTGTGATAAAATTCACCATATCAGCTTTAACTTGCAGATAGTCTTTCTTTTGTAATTTGAAATGCAAGGAGATAGAGAGAGAGAGAGAGAGAGAGAGAGAGAAAGATGAATCTTTCTTCTGTTGAATCACTCTCAAAATGCCCCAAAGAGCTGGAGTCAGGCCAGATCAAAGAAGCCAGGAGGCTGGAACTTAATCCAGGTTTCCTATGTGAGACCCAGAGAATCGAGTACTTGGGCCATGGGCTGTTCCTTCCCAGTGCTCAAATTAGCAGGAAGACAGAAACAGAAGATCCAGTACTTGAACTCAGAACTGTAATATGGAACACAAGCATTCCAAGCGATGTCTTAACTGCTGGGCTAAACAACTGCCCCAACAGATAGATTTTATGATTTATGTAGAGCATAAAGCTCTGATTTCCTTTATCTAGACTTCAGTGTCAGGTCCAAAGCCCTTCTCTATCTACATAGGGTACAGAGGTAAGTTTGGGATAAATCAACTGTTCTGTATATCGTTCTGTAATTACTGTCTCTACTTTCAGCTTCATAGCCTTTTTCTGCCTTTCACTTGGCTGAACATGCTGGTTATGCTGCCTACGTCCCCAATTGCAGCCACATGACTGTACATTCTCAACTGTGACTTCTATTTTATCTAATCAATCTCTATTAATTATTTCCTTTAGGCTTTTCAGATATTTGTTGAAAAATGTTTCTAGTGATAGACTATGCTTTTGTTCTCTTTCTTTTAATGCTTTCCATATTTTTAAATACAGTATTGAGGAAGAAAAAAAAGTTAACATTTTCAGTCTTCTGTATTGAAATGGAACCCACATTCAATGAGTATTCACTGAGCCTGTATTGTGTGACATAGATTTCTGCCATAGTTTTATGAACAGAATAAAAATAATGTCTAGCCTTATAGAGTTTACCTTCTAATGACAGTGACAATTGATAGGAAAGCAGTTACAGTATAATAAAATTTACTCTAAGTAACATGAAAAGAGGGAATGACAGAAAAACCCACTTCAGATTTTCAACAACAAACAAGGATTAGAAACAATTAGGATCAGAGCTAAAAGATATACAAAAGGTAGTTGCAGAAAAATGATGAGCTGACTTTTTCAGGCAAAGGATCTCTGTTGAAAAAGCATTCATGTTGTATAGGAGAAACGAGTGGCTGAAAGAAAGCCACAGTGAGAGGCAAGTAGATCAAAAAGGTTTTACAGACAGAGGCCAAGGCATTGCTATTCAGGGCATTATGATCCAGAAAAGAGCACAGATGTTGTTTTATGTACTTTGAAATGCTTTAGGAAATAATTTAACATGTTTTAGGTAGATCATTTTGGTCTTTGGAGAACAGTTTGGAGAGTAAAGGTGGGAGTTAAAAAGAAGCATCAAGAGCTTTATCCCAGTGACTTGGGGGAGAGAGAGCAGTGTTTGAGCTTCAGTGACAGCAGAATGGATTCTACACTGTTGAGAAAGATTGAATTGCTGAGACTCATTGATGGAGTGGTTTGGGGAAGTGAGGAAACAAAATTTGGTTGATTTTTTTTTTTACTGATTGTTTTGTAAGATTTGCATTCATATAAGGAAGACTGAGGAAGAAAGGGATGAATTTAAGTTTGGACTCATTAAGTTAAAACATCCAAACACAAGCAGCAAGATGCAAAGATAAGATGGAGGTTTTACATTTTGTTTTATTAATATATATGTGTGTGGTGATGAAAACCATGTGATTGGATGAGGAAAAAGAAGAAAGAGGGAAAAGAAGAGGTGACATAACCAAGTTCTCAAGTCAGAGGCACAAGAGACAGCAAAGAAGACTGCGGAAAAATATGCTCAGGAAGTCATGGGAAAGAGGAAATTCTATGTCATGAGAGTCAAGAGAGAGGGCAGATCACAGAAGGAAGCTTTTAAGTGTGAGACAGAGGGCAGAGGGGCATGTGCAGGATTTGTTCATGCAAAGATCACAGTTGATTCTGCAAAGACGATTTCAGAGAAGTCGGAAGGCAAATTGATTGAAGTGCTTTTAGGGTAAATAAGAAATAAGAAAGTGACAGGAAAAGTCCTGAATTTAAAATTATGATAATTTTTATATGAAGGGGATCAAAACGGGTCATGATGAGCATACAGGATAAAGGGTGTTTTTTTTTAAATTTAATTGCTTTTATTATAAGGCCAAAGACATTCTATCTTATTATATAAAGCTCCAGAAATGAAAGCTCAGGTCTGGCTGTACCTGTAGCATTCTGGATGGCCCAAGACAAGGAGACCACTTGCTCTAGTCCTTGCAAGTCTCCTTAGTTTTCCCAGTGTGACTTAGTAATTGTAGCCTTATGTGTGTAAAATGATGTGAAACATAGGTAGCAGTGATTTCTGGTATATAGAGGGCATACAATAGAGAGAAAGAGAGCTTAATGTTGCATGATGAAGAGAAATTATCAAAGAGGCAAATGGTGGAGAAGGCAATATATGTGGAACGGTTGACCTTGACCAAGAGACAGTAACCACTTTGCTCCTGTCCCTCTCCCCTGTCTCCTAGGATAAAAAAAAGGAAAGGCGAAGTTCCTGAAAGATGAGGGTAAGTTTGTAGAATTGGTCATGAGACGATATTAGGCATATTTTTGAATGATTTCTACTGTTCATATAAACTATAAGGTTATTGTTTGAAAGTGAGGAGGAAAAGGGCATTTGCAGAGCAAAGAGATGTAGAATAATTTTTTTCAAAGAGAAAGAATGTTACTTGGTAGAATGGTTGTACAAAGATACAAAAATATGCAAAATGGAATTAAAAGATATACTTAGTTTTGTAGTAAAAATTTTGAAATATTTTACATGAACTTTTTAAAAATTAATTTACTTACTTGAAAGTCAAAGTTACAGAGAGAGGAAGAAACAGAGAGAAAGAGGGAGATCATCCATCAGCTGATTCATTGACTGGCCAGCTCTGGGCCAGGCTGAAGCCAAGAGCCAGGAGTTTCATCTGGGTCTTCCTTGTTGGTGGCTGGGGCCCAAGTAGTTGGACCATTTTCCCAGGCCATAAGCAGGATAGGAAGTAGAGCAGCCAGGATATGAACCAGCACCCATATGGGATGCCTGCAGCACAGGGAGTAGCTTTACCTGCTTTTTGACAATGCCAGCCCTTCCATGAACTTCCTGAACACCTTCTGAAGGCATAAATTCCCAAATTTTTCCATAAAAATAAACATCTTTTATTCCATTTTCCATGAACTTTCTAAAGAACTCTCATATGCTCTTTTGTGGCATTAGTTTTTTTTTTTTTTTTGTTAAACTATTGTGAATCACAGAATATGAAACATTTTCAAGTTATATAGTTATCTGTATATATTACTTAAATGTTAGTATACCTAAAATATACTCCTGGAATTTAGGAATGCTTGTCTCCAAGGGCTTCATCACTGACACTGTGTGCAAAGTAAGCACACAATGCACAGTTGATGAATGAATGTGTGATCAAATGAATGAACAACAAACCAGATTCAACAAAAGGATTTTACAGGACTGAGAGACTGCTTGATGAATTGCAATATTTGTGTTTTTGGGGAAACGTCACTTTACGTCCTACTCTTTATCTTATCCTCCATCTTTCCCTTCTCCATTTCTTCCTCTCATCCAAATAAAGCATAACCATTTCCAGCCAAACCCTTTAAAAATATTGCTCCCTAATGTAAAGGTTGATTTTCCGCCAAAATGCCTATAACTGATTTAATTGGACAAATATTAGAACAAATTAAAAATTTAATCATAAATTTTCAAGTAAGAATTATCTTTCTAGCATAATATATCCACCCTGGATGGTCTTTTCACACAGAATGCCAAAGTCAGCTCTTTTCCATGAATCCTGTGCTATTAGATTTAAGCTATCGCTTTAGTTTGATTGACTCCACTTTCTTTCCTGCTTCAAGGAAACCTGTTGCCTCTGTTGGCATATTTACTGCTGCCCTTGCAGATATATGAACTATCCCAAGCATAACGTGACCACAGATGGTAGAAAGCTTGCTTTAATCAATCTCTTGCTGAGTTTCTGGAAGTGCCACTGGCAGCCCCAGCTTCATGGCTGATTGTCAGTGCCCAGCTTGTGCATGCTGGTTGTGTGAGGCACTAACCTATTTAGTTTTAACGGAGCCAGTGTGGCATCTTTGTTTTGCAGTGTTCAAGAGAGTAAATATTTATTACTCATTGTTCTCCAGCTATTTCAAGGATGACTACTCTGTCTGAGCTATGGGATTTCAGTGTATTGGACCTGTCTGTTTAAAACTAGCAGGAAGATGATGTGAGATGGTTTGATCTTCCCTTAAGTGACAATAAAGTCATTTCCAGTAGTCTTTTGCTTTCTTAGACCAATTGAAAAAGGGTATGACTTATTATCCTAACCAAATGGATATCATCATTATCTGCATTAAGGGAAACCAGCCTTGAGCTCTGTTTGCCAATCTCATATATAAAGTGTGGTATGCTTGCCTGGCTCAGACGTTAGTGGAGAACCCTGTCTTTCATCTTCACAGCTCCAACACCTGTTTGTGAAATTGAACTGCATTCTTGGAAGAGATTTTTATGTGCTGCTAGCTGCTGGGTAAATGTGGCATTTCTAGCTCATCTTTACATCTTGGGGAGAATATCAGAAAAAAGCAGAAGAAATGTGTAATAAAACATGGCAAAAGTAGTGATCTGATCCAACTGAATCGGCTTCCTCTGCCCACTGGTAAATCACAGAGATTTGAATTAAAAATTGCCTTGAACAGTTGCACAATTCTCCTACAATTAAAGTAATGCACTCTTCTTATATGTCGAGAAGATTAGAAGATTAAGTCTGACCTTACCCACATAAAATAGGTGAACCCAATTTGTCCTCTTGTTAAACTGATACAAATAGTCTGAAATGTGATCTTTAAATATTACATGAACGGAAAAACTCTTCTACAAGAGATTCTACCTGCTGGTCAAGAACTTGCTCATATTATAAAAGTTCCATGAGTACAATTAACAATTCCCAAATTCTATTTTAGATCATTCTTTTGTCCTAATTTGATTTCAATATTTAATAATTTTTATGAATTTTGTTGATTGGCAAAATAAAAATAACATAAAAAACCATAAAAAAACTTAATTGGCACTTCTTTTATCTGGGTTTCAAGACACCAACTACAAAGAGAGGCCAGTGCTGTGACACAGCAGGTTAAAGCTCTGGCCTGTAGCACTGGTATCCAATATGGGTACCCTCAGTTGCTCCACTTTGGATCCAGCTCCTTGCTAATGCACCTGGGAAAGCAATGGAGGATTGCTGGAGTCCCTGGGCCCCTGCACTCACGTGGGAGAACTGGATTAAGCTCCTGGCAACCAGTTTTGGATCAGCTCAGCTCTGGCCTTTGTGACCATTTAGGGAATGAATCAGCAGATGGAAGACCTCTCTCTCTGTCTCTACTTCTCTCTGTAACTCTTTCAATTAAATCAATAAATCTTAAAAGGAAAAGAAACAATATGGAAAGCTGAGTTGATACCTCAACAGATGAAAGTATACTTCTGGGGTGAGCATTTGGTCTAGCAGTTAAGCCACTGGGTTGGGGTGTCTAAATCCCATATCGGAATGCAAGGGTTTGAGTCCCACTCTGTTTTCCATTCCAGCTACCTGCTAATTTACAGGAAGCTGGCAGCGGCTCAAGTCTTTGGGTGCTTACAACTCATGTGGATCAGGATTCAGCCTGGCCCCATCTCAGATGTTACAGGCAATTGAAGAGTTGTCATAGATGGGAGCTTTCTGACCGTCTGTCTCTCTCAGCCTGGTTGTCTCTCAAATAAATAAAATACAAAAATAAAGATAGAATAAAAAGAAAATGGCCTTTCTAACTTTGAAGTGTTAGACTTCATATCCACCTTGAAGGATGTAGCTTTATTATATGTCAAACAACATAATCAAAGGACACGAAAATATATGTCATTATAATACTAAGAGATGATCATTAGAATTATTTTGCAGTTATAGCTAGATTTAATTCAAAGACTGTATTAAATTGGAATATTTCAAAAAATTCATGAGCAAATTGCATTGAACAATAAATTGTTAAAAATTTTTTTGAAATCCATGCCTGTATTTTTATTAATTTTTTTTACTTATTTCATTTATTTGAAAGACAAACAGAGAAACAGATAGTGAGCGAGAGAGAGATCTCCCATCTGCTGTTACTCCCCAAATTTATGAAAAGCCAAGGTTGAGTCAATGCTGAAGCTAGCAGCCAGGAATGCAGTCAAGGTCCCTTATGTGAATGGCAAGAACCAAGTCACCGGAACCATCACCTTCTGCCTCCCATGTCTGCATTAGCAGGAGACTGAAGTCAGGAGCCAAAGGCAGGCATTCTGATATGGGATGTGGGCATCCCATGCTATGAGGTAGCTGCTGTGCCAAATGTTCACCCCAGGATTTTTATAATACAGATTTTCCATGATCTTTCTGAAGATCCCTTATAATTGAAATTGATTAATTAATAAATGCATCAATACTCCTATTGAGAAATTAAGAAACCATTATCCAAATAGCTCTAATAAATAACATAATTTATAGTTCATGTGTAATTATACATATAACACATTCATTGCTAAATATTTATTCTAATTTTGGAGCACTTTAAATGATAATAAAATATTGCATGATTTGTAGAATTTGAGATACCACTATCAAGTATAAAAATCTTTTTTACAATAAAAAGCTATGTGATAATTCAGAATTTGTGTGAAGAGAATTTTCAAGCAGTATGCTATTATCACATTTTAATGCATGCATGGCTTCAAACTATACAGAATTTTCATGATTCTGTGACCTCAAAGTCTATTGCACCATGTTATCCATCACTAGGCTGAGAAATTCCGTTTCTCCAAATTTTCCACTATACATGTAACCAGTTCATTAAAAAAATAAGACTCATGTTGGTTGCTTTATTGAAAGCCCCCTAAAGACACCCAAAAAACATAAAATAGACATTGTTGTGTTTACTGTCTTTCCTGCATCTATTCTTGCCTTTTCCTATTGCAAAATAGTTCTCTCTTTGGATTTCGGATGTCCATCTCTGATCTACAGTTCAAAGAGTAACTCCCATCCTTCTTGATACGATGATTGACACAGCATGCCAGAGCCAAGCCAACCAGTGCATACCTTTCCTCTAGCCACAGGCATGACTCAAGAGTGAACAGTCTATTCCATTCATGCCAAAGAGTTGCACGGCAGGTTACCATCAGCTTACAAAGACAGAAGACAGGTTCTCTCTTTCTGGGAACATTTTTGGGTAAGTGTGTGAAGGGCGGATTATAAGAGTCAGCTTTGTAACAATCATCTCCAGATAAAGCCACACAAGAAAGGATACAATTAGAAAAAGCCTACAGACATGGCACACATAGCACAAGCAGTATTTAAATTAGTAAATCCTAGGCTGGCACTGCGGCTTACTTGGCTAATCCTCCGCCTTGCGGCGCGGCACACCAGATTCTAGTCCCGGTCGGGGTGCCGGATTCTGTCCCAGTTGCCCCTCTTCCAGGCCAGCTCTCTGCTGTGGCCAGGGAGTGCAGTGGAGGATGGCCCAAGTGCTTGGGCCCTGCACCCAGTGGGAGAACAGGGTAAGTACCTGGCTCCTGCCATCGGATCAGCGTGCGCCAACGCGCCGACTGTGGCGGCCATTGGAGGGTGAACTAACGGCAAAAGGAAGACCTTTCTCTCTGTCTCTCTCTCTCACTGTCCACTCTGCCTGTCAAAAAAAAAAAAAAAAAAAAAAAAAAAAAAACAAAACAAAACAAAAAAACTTAAGTTAGTAAATCCTGAATATGACTTTCCTCTCCTCTTAGTCCTTTATTTAAATAAGTCAATACATTTCCCTAGAATATTTTTTAAAGATTTATTTATTTATTTATTTGAAAGTCACAGTTACACAGAAAGAGGAGAGGGAGAGAGAGGGAGAGAGAGAGAGAGAGAGAGGTCTTCCATCCACGGGATCACTCCCAAATTGGCCACAATGGTTGTAGCTGCACTGATCCGAAGTTAGGAGCCAGGAGCTTCTTCCGGGTCTCTGAAGTAGGTGCAGGGGCCCAAGGACTTGGGCCGCCTTCTACTGTTTTCCTAGGCCATGGCAGAGAGCTGGATCAGAAGTGAAGCAGTGGGACTTGAACCACTGCCCATATGGGATGCTGGCACTGCAGGCGGCAGCTTTACCAGCTACGCCCCAGCGCTGGCCCCAGTTCCCTAGAATTTCATCCAGTTTTGATTTCATGTTACTTGCAGAAGAATTTATTCTGATACACATAAGTGTTTTTATTCTTGATTGGTTGCAATATTATTAAAAGGATTTTAAATATGTTTTCTGTATTATCGTATTGGATACATAGACACAAATAGATAATATTAAGAGTTGAATTTTAAAGAAACACATAAAGATAGAAAGTTACTACATAAGTGGTAAGAAGGTCTATTTCAACACTATTAAATGGTCAATATATTAGCACCTTTTCAGGAAATTCAAAGGGAATTTTGAATTTGAATGAATACATTGTTGAAAATATGAAGGATAATTTCCAGGGCACTGGTCTGGAAAACAAAAGAGCATGTCTCTAATTTGAGTTGATATTAATATCCAATTCTATGCCTCAGTACTATGCAGCATTTTCAGTCACATGATACCACTGTGGTACATTTATTCAGGTTCATTTGAGCAAAAGTATTTATGTAAGCCATACTAATGAGACAGTTAGCATAACTTAAACATAAAGAAAATACTCATATGAGAATAAAGATTACTCCTATTGATAAATTCCAACTTGTGATTACTGTGAATATATGACAATACATTGAAACATGTAATCTATGTAAAATAATGTCATATAGAATGCTTGAGGTATTGTTTCTTTCTTGGCTACAAGAATGAATGAGATGCCAATGAAGTGAGACTAATGTAAGCTGTTGAGGTCTCATCCCTTCACATGGATGATCAAAGATTCTCAGGGCCGCCATGGTGGCTTAGCAGGTAAAGATGCCACCTGCAGTGCTAGCATCCCATATGGGCACAGGTTCAAGTCCTGGCAGCTCCGCTTCCAACCCAGCTCTCTGCTATGGCCTGGGAAAGCAGTAGAAGATGGCCCAAGTCCTTGGGCCCCTACACCTGTTTGGGAGACCCGGAAGAAGCTCCTGGCTCCTTGCTTCACATTGGCGCAGCTCCGGCCATTGCAGCCATTGGGGAGTGAACCAGCGGATGGAAGACCTCTCTTTCTTTCTCTGCCTCTCCTCTCTGTTTGTAACTCTGACTTGCAAATAAATAAATGATTCTTTTTTAAATTTATTTTTATTTAGTAAATATAAATTTACAAAGTACAGTTAATGGATTACAATGGCTTCCCCCCCAATAATTTCCCTCCCACTCACATCTCTCTCATCTCCCGCTCCCTCTCCCATTCCATTCACATCAAGATTCATTTTCAATTATCTTAATATACAAAAGATTGATTTAGTATATATTAAGTAAAGCTTTCATCAGTTTGCACCCACACAGAAACACAAAGTGTAATATACTGTTTCAGTACTAGTTATAGCATTACTTCACATTGGACAACACACTAAGGACAGATCCCACATTAGAAGTAAGTACACAGTGACTTCTGTTGTTGACTTAACAATTTGACACTCTTGTTTATGGCGTCAGTAATTTCCCTAGGCTCTAGTCATGAGTTACCAAGGCTATGGAAGCCTTTTGAGTTCACCAACTTCAATCTTATTCCGACAGGGTCATAGTCAAAGTGGAAGTTCTCTCCTCCCTTCAGAGAAAGTTACCTCCTTCTTTGATGGCCCCATTCTTTCCACTGGGATCTCACTCACAGAGATCTTTCATTTAGGTCTTCTTTTTTTTTTTTTTTTTTTTTCCAGGTGTCTTGGCTTTCCATGCCTAAAATACTCTCATGGGCTTTTCAGCCGGATCCGCATGCCTTAAGGGCTGATTCTGAAGCCAGAGTGCTGTTTAGGACATCTGCCATTCTATGAGTCTGCTGTGTATCCCACTTCCCATGATGGATCGTTCTCTCCCTTTTTGATTCTCTCAGTTAGTATTAGCAGACAGTAGTCTTGTTTGTGTGATCCCTTTGACTCTAGTCCTGTCAGTGTGATCAATTGTGAACTGAAATTGATCACTTGGACTAATGAGATGGCTTTGGTACATGCCACCTTGATGGGATATAACCCTACCATTCAACCCAGCCATACCACTCCTTGGAATTTACCCAAAGGAAATGAAATTGGCAAACAAACAAGCTGTCTGCACATTAATGTTTATTGCAGCTCCATTCACAATAGCTAAGACCTGGAACCAACCTAAATGCCCATCAACAATAGACTGGATAAAGAAATTATGGGGCATGTACTCTATAGAATACTATACAGCAGTCAAAAGCAACAAAATCCAGTCATTTGCAACAAGATGGAGGAATCTGGAAAACATTATGCTGAGTGAATTAAGCCAGTCCCAAAGGGACAAATATCATATGTTCTCCCTGATCAGCGACAACTAACTGAGCAGCAAAGGGGAAACCTGTTGAAGTGAAATGGACACTATGAGAAACAGTGACTTGATCAGCTCTTGTCCTAACTGTTGATGTACAATGTAATACTTTATCCATTTTAGTATTTTTTCTTTGTTTTGTTCTAGTACTATTGGTTGAACTCTGTAATTAACACACAATTATTCTTAGGTGTTTAAATTTTAACTGAAAAGTGATCCCTGTTAAATATAAGAGTGGGAATAAGAGAGGGAGGAGATTTACAGATTGGGACATGCTCAATCGGACTTGCCCCAAATGGTGGAGTTAGAATCATGCCAGGGATCCCAATACAATCCCATCAAGGTGGCATGTACCAATGCCATCTCATTAGATTCTTTTTTTTTTTAAAAGATTCTCTCTAGATATGGAATCTAGTCTCTATATCCTTTATAATTACTAAATTATGTATTTTAATGATATTTGGAGTAATTTTGTTAGTATTTGAGCCATTAGTTTCATCATTGCTTCCTAGTGAATTTTGGAGTACCCAAGATGCAGAAATATCACTTCTTACCCCAGAAATGGGAACAATTCAGTTAGAAGAAAGCAATAACAAATTACTCATTGCTTCCATTATCTTTAGTGTGAGCTGTATAAAGACCAAATAAAAGTTGAAATACTTCCGTTTTAATAGTGCAAATGACAAGCAGTATTTCTTATTCATGATTAATATGATTATGGAGTCTATAAGCTTGGGCTTTAGAGCCATACTTCCAGGATTTTAATTTCCTGTATGCTCTACCACTTACTATTTGTGTGATCTTCAGATTTCTTGTATTTCATTTCTCCTCACTCCCTCCCTTTCTGCAATATACTATCTACATATAGTTGTTTGTGGATTGAAGTGAAGTCCTATATTAAAGTTGAAGCTTCCATGAAAGGTGATATGTACTCATATTTTCTAGTAGTACTAGGGAGAATAACAATTATAAGAATAAAAATTAGATGTTTACCACAGAATATGCCAGACATGAACTGAATTTGTGGCTTTACAAATATTTTACTTATTCACTCAATATAACCTCCATGAGAGAGGGAGAGGTTATTCTTATTTGCTGATGAAAGTTAAGCAGTGACTAAGGAATTTGCCAAGTTCGGACACTTTGGGCTCAACCTGGCATCAAGATCATGCTATTGACCACAACCCCAGGATATTTTCTTTGATGTGTTCTTATCTGAGTTAAAATAGACCACTGAGTCTCACAAAAGAAGACATAACTCTCATTTATTCACATACAAATATTCAATATCCTTTGAATTCAATAAACTTAAAATAGAACTCACTTGTTTAGGAAGTGAATTAATGATAGCATTATTTTAGGAAACTATTAAAGCATTGCTATGATTTAAATGGTGTCAGAAAAAATGACAGGCAGTATCAGTCTGTTCCAGCAGCTTGAAAACATATGACTACAAGGAGGGTAAGTGCAATGAAGCAAACTATTATCTAAGTCGCTGCACCATCAAATTGCAGAGTCAAAAAAAAAAAACTTCGTGAATATTAAAAATTAGAAAAATCATCAAAATTTCTACTTAAAATATTATCTCCAAAGATAGTGTACAGTAAGATCCTCTATAAAGAATTTTGATGGGTATTCACTTGATTGCTAGCTCCTAAGGGCAGAGATCATTTCCTGTTCATATTCCCTCGTATTGCATGTATGTGTATAGTATGTATGTGTACAGTGAGCATCTGGACAAAACCTGCAATAATTTAATCAACCTACCTGCACCTATCCCATATAATTCTTATTCTGCTACAAGACAAATATCCATGACTCCATGTAATCGGTCCCTCCATCTGTATCTTGGATTCCATTTCTATTTATTTTCTAAAGGAGACTGCTTCTGCAATTAGGTTTTCTATCTGCTGCATCAGCAAATTCTCTTTTCCTCTCTATTGGATTATCCAACTTGGCATATAACATTCTTTAATCTGATCATTTTAAATAATATATCATCATATAAGCCAAAGTTCCTATAGTTAATGCCTAATTTTTACTATTCTTCTTTCAAGCAAAATTCCATAAAAGAGTCACATATTTCATGGCTCTTCTCTCTTCCCGAATTCCTGCTCTTTCTTTATCCCACTACAATAGGCTTTTCTCCATGCAGCTCCAATGGAAAAGTTATTTTCAGGGTTTCAAATGGTCAAAGATAGTGGACAATTTTCTGCTCTCTTATTTTACTTGGCTTTTTATAACATTTGACATAGATATGGTTCTTTCTTGAAACACACTCCGCCTTCAAATATATTCAAGATACTTGACTTTCTTTTTTTTCCTATTTCATTATACTCATGTCAAGGTTTGCTCTAGTTGCTCCACTTCTACCAGGCATGTAAATATTATAGTGCTTTAGACATTCTCTTCTTCCAGGCATACTCTTTAATTAGATAATCTCATCAAGTCTCATGATTTTAATTGCAACCTACACAAAGATGATAATAAAATTTATCATTTTCCTGGAACTCATTACCATATTCCAGACTTTTCCAATTTAAATAGTCAATACTACTCTCCCAAGTGTTCCTTATATCAATAATGTGCCATTATATTGAGTGATCTGTTATTCACCAAATCTATGATCACCATCGATTTCTCACTTCTCCGCAAATGACAAATTCAATCCATTAGTAAATGTCCTTGGCTTCTCTTTCTGCAACACAGCCACTATAAGTTAAATCAGAACCAATAACACCATCATCTTTCATCTGAACTATTTCAATAATATCCTAATGGTAGCTTCTCCTCCATTCTTGCTTCACTATATTCTAACATTTACACAGCAGCCAGACTCTACTTTCAAAAGCATAAATCAAATTATGTCATTCTAAAGTTCAAATTCCTTAATGGTTATGCCTTAACCTTTGAATAATTTTAAAAATCCCTTAGGGTAGTACCCATGACCAAAATATAACATGGTACTTGGCTACCTCCTAGGCCAGTCTTGGAACTACTTGTTTAGTCTTCTGTATTCACTCTGCCTTTATTCACACAAGATTATGTTTACCATATACATATTATTTATTTTATGTTTACATGCTCTTTCACATTCTCTTGTGTTAATAATTTCTTCATGGAGTTAATTCTTCTGTACATGTTACCAACTCAGAGTCTGATCCTGATGCTTGATTCCAAAGTACTTCATCTCATCACTTTCAACGGCATCACCTTATCTCATTTGTTTTAATTTCATCACTATATGAAATCAGTCTTTTTGTTTACCTATTATATATTTACATATACTTACCACATGGGCAAATCTCATATGAATATCATCTTGTTAATATTTATCACAATATTTAGTGGAAAATTATTGACATCTTGGAAACATTAGGGTAGAATGGTAATAAAAGGGAAACTATGCAATCATTGTCAATTAACAACTAAAGCATCATTTTTTGAGAAAATAGTAACCACATAATTATTAAACATAAAGCTTTTAGTATTTGCGTAAATTTTTTTCTAAAGAATAAGTGCGTCATCCAACTATCATTGCTGTACCAGTGCGATGAGATATAGCAGCCTTTTAATACATAGAAAAAGTTACCAGGAAAAGCAGCTTGCCAGAATCACACAAATTACAAAGCACAGAGGAGACATGGATCCAAGACATATTCTTTTCTCTATTCTCTTTCTTCTTAAGGAATAGCTTTCTAACTGCAGTTGTTCCTGTTTTTGTTTTTATTTTTCCTTTAGCTTTTCAAGCTTCAGGTGTCATCATTATAATTATCAACAACACCAATAACAGAACTGGGGATATTTGTTAAATTATTAATTTTGCTAGATTTTAAAATCCAAATAAAACAGTATTAGTATGTTTTGTTGATCGTTGTATTCTTGTTAGTTATCATGGATCTTAGGACCTAATAAGTATCAAACTCCACTAAGAACTCCGTTCAGTACTACATTATGCTTCCTTCTTAATCCTTACAAAAACCCTTATAAAACATATAATCAATTTATAGATTCAATGCAATACCAATCAAGATACCGAAGACCTTCTTCTCAGATCTGGAAAAAATGGTGCTGAAATTTATATGGAGGCACAAGAGACCTCGAATAGCTAAAGCAATCTTGTACAATAAAAACAAAGCTGGAGGCATCACAATACCAGATTTCAGGACATACTACAGGGCAGTTGTAATCAAAACAGCATGGTACTGGTACAGAAACAGATGGATAGACCAATGGAACAGAATTGAAACACCAGAAATCAATCCAAACATCTACAGCCAACTTATATTTGATCGAGGATCTAAAACCAATTCCTGGAGCAAGGACAGTCTATTCAATAAATGGTGCTGGGAAAACTGGATTTCCATGTGCAGAAGCATGAAGCAAGACCCCTACCTTACACCTTACACAAAAATCCACTCAACATGGATTAAAGACCTAAATCTACGACATGACACCATCAAGTTATTAGAGAACATTGGAGAAACCCTTCAAGATATTGGCACAGGCAAAGAATTTCTGGAAAAGACCCGGGAGGCACAGGCAGTCAAAGCCAAAATCAACTATTGGGATTGCATCAAATTGAGAAGTTTCTGTACTGCAAAAGAAACAGTCAGGAGAGTGAAGAGACAACGGACAGAATGGGAAAAAATATTTGCAAACTATGCAACAGATAAAGGGTTAATAACCAGAATCTACAAAGAGATCAAGAAACTCCACAACAACAAAACAAACAACCCACTTAAGAGATGGGCCAAGGACCTCAATAGACATTTTTCAAAAGAGGAAATCCAACTGGCCAACAGACACATGAAAAAATGTTCAAGATCACTAGCAGTCTGGGAAATGCAAATCAAAACCACAATGAGGTTTCACCTCACCCCGGTTAGAATGGCTCACATGCAGAAAACTACCAACAACAGATGCTGGCGAGGATGTGGGGAAAAAGGGACACTAACCCACTGTTGGTGGGAATGCAAACCTGTCAAGCCACTATGGAAGTCAGTCTGGAGATTCCTCAGAAACCTGAAGATAACCCTACCGTTCGACCCAGCCAATCCCACTCCTTGGAATTTACCCAAAGGAATTTAAATTGGCAAACAAAAAAGCGGTCTGCACCCTAATGTTTATTGCAGCACAATTCACAATAGCTAAGACCTGGAACCAACCTAAATGCCCATCAACGGTAGACTGGATAAAGAAATTATGGGATATGTACTCTTTAGAATACCATAGCGCAGTAAGAAACAACGAAATCCAGTCATTTGCAACAAAATGGAGGAATCTGGAACATATCATGCTGAGTGAAATAAGCCAGTCCCAAAGGGACAAATACCATATGTTCTCCCTGATCAGTGACAACTGACTGAACACCAAAAAGGAAACCTGTTGAAGTGAAATCGACACTATGAGAAATGGTGACTTGATCAGCATAGCCCTGACTGTTAATGAACAACTTAATACATTATCCCTCTTAGTAGTTTTTTTTTTGTCTGTTCTACTTAATATGACTGGTTTAATTCTATAATTAATACACAGTTATTCTTAAGTGTTTAAATTTTAACTGAAATATGATCCCTGTTAAACATAAGAGTGGGAATAAGAGAGGGAAGAGATGTACAATTTGGGACATGCTCAAGCTGACTTGTCCCAAATGATAGAGTTAGAAACATACCAGGGGACTCCAAGTTAATCCCATCAAGGTGGCATGTACCAATGCCATCTCACTAGTCCAAGTGATCAATTTCAGTTCACAATTGATCATAATGAAAGGACTAAGAGTCAAAGGAAGCACGTAAACAAGTCTAGTACCTGCTAACACTAACCGATAGAATAAATAAAGGGGAGAGTGATCCAACATGGGAAGCGAGATACTCAGCAGACTCATAGAATGGCGGATGTCCTAAACAGCACTCTGGCCTCAGAATTAGCCCTAAAGGCATTCCGATCTGGCTGAAAAGCCCATGAGAGTATTTTAGTCATGGAAAGCCAAGACACTTTGGCAAAAAAAAAAAAAAACAAAAAAACAAAAAAACAAAAAAACAAAAAAACAAAAAAACAAAAAACAAACAAACACAACTAAATGAAAGATCTCTGTGAGTGAGATCCCAGTGGAAAGAACAGGTCTTCAAAGAAGGAGGTACCTTTCTATGAAGGGAGGAGAGAACCTCCACTTTGATTATGACCTTGTCTAAACAAGATAAGAGTCGGAGAACTCAAGGGGCTTCCATACCCTTGGAAACTCATGACTGGTGCATAGGGAGATTATTGATGCCATAGACAGGAGTGTTAATTTGTAAAGTCAACAACAGGAGTCACTGTGCACTTACTCCTCATGTAGGATCTCTGTCCTTAATGTGCTGTACATTGAGACTTAATGCTATAATGAGTACTCAAACAGTATATTTCACTTTGTGTTTCTATGGGGGTGCAAACTGTTGAAATCTTTACTTAAGTATACTAAACTGATCTTCTGTAAAAAAAAAAAAAAAAAAAAAGAAGGAATTATCAATTCCCAACTTGACTCTCACTGGGATTAAACATGACAATAGGTCTGATCTGATTTCATCATCATTTAAAAAATCATCTATTATTTTTCACTTTATGTTTCTGTGTGGGAGCAAACTGTTGAAATCTTTACTTAATGTATGTTAAACTGATCTTCTGTATATAAAGAGAATCGAAAATGAATCCTCATGTGAATGGAAGGGGAGAGGGAGTGGGAAAGGGGAGGGTTGCGGGTGGGAGGGATGTTATGGGGGGGAAACCATTGTAATCCATAAGCTGTACTTTGGAAATTTATATTCATTAAATAAAAGTTAAAAAAAAAAAGTAGAAACAGCTCAAAAAAGAACATATAATCTAGATTCTACTGTTCTCTTCATTTTACTAAGGCATGTGTAACCAAGGAAACTGCAGCATAAACAGGATATGTTGATCAATAAACACAACCACTTTATAAATTGAATGACTGGGAGTTGAATCTAGTTGTGATGTGACTCAAATGACCCACGCTTTTTTTTTTTTTAAGATATATTTATTTGAAAGTCAGAGTTAAGCAAAGAGAGAGGGAGAGAGAGGGAGAGGGAGGGGAGAGGGAGAGGGAAAGGGAGAGGGAGAGGGAGGGAGAGAGAGGGAGAGAGAGGGAGAGGGAGAGAGAGAGAGAGGTGTCTTCTATCCACTAGTTCACTCATCAAATGGCTAGGATTGCTGAAGCTGAGCTGATCCGAAGTCAGGAGCCAGGGGCTTCTTCCGGGTCTCCCAAATGGGTGAAGGGGCCCAAGGACATAGGCCATTTTCTACTGTTTTCCCAGGCCATAGCAGAGGGCTGGATTGGAAGTGGAACAGTGGAACTTGAACTGGCGCCCATATGGGATGCCTGTGCTGCAGGTGGAGGCTTAGCCCACCACGCCACAGTGCAGGCTTCAGCCCATGCTTTTAATGACTAAACCAACTATCCTCAAACTATAGTACGCAAAGGAATCAATTGGACTGTTTCTAATATATATAACTTCCTAATTTTCATTTCCACATATAACATTCAGGCATTTTTTTGGTATGATCCATGAATTTTTACTAGGACTAATACCATAGAGATTCCTCTGAAATATATACTATACTTAGACATATTAGTTGTTTAATAATACAAAATAGGGGATGGGCATTCAGAGCAACAGTTACATTGCCACCTGGGACATCCACATGCTATGTTGTCATTCCTGGAGTTCCACCTACACCATTTCTGATCCTGTTTCTTAACACATGCCCTGGTGGGCAGCAGAAGTGGCTCTCATACCTGGGACTCTGTCACTCATGTAGGAGGCAGACTGAGTTTCCAGCTTCTAGTTTCAGCATGACCTGACACTGTGGGCATCTAGGGAGTGAACCCGTCAATGGAAGATCTTCTTTGCTCTCTCTTAAGTAAAATAAAATACACATAAACAAAAATAAATATTAAGTATAAAATAATTTGGAGGAATGTATCCTTTTGACATAAATGCACTTAAAATTTCTAAAAAGTGAAACCAATAAATTTTAATGTTGATTTTTATAATAATATATAATAATTTTAATAACATCTATTTATTTATACATGAAAGGCAGAAAAAGAGAAGACAACAAAAGAAAGAGAGAGAGTGAGCAAGAAAGAGAGAGAGAGAGAGAGTCTTTTATCCACGGATTTAATTTCCAAATGCCTGCAACAGTCAGGGAGGGCCAGACAAAGGTTGGAGCCTGGAATTCCATCTAGATCTTTTTTTTTAAGATTTTATTATTTTATTTGAAAATTAGAGTTACAAACAGTGAGGGGGAGAGACAGAGACAGAGAGAAAAGTCTTCCTTCCATTGGTTCACTCTCCTAATGGCCAAAATGGCCAGAGCTGTGCCTATCTGAAGCCGGGAGCCAGGCACTTCTTCCTGGTCTCCCACATGGGTGCAGGGGCCCAAGAATTTGGGCCATCTTCTACTGCTTTCCCAGGCTGTAGCAGAGAGCTGGACTGGAAGAGGGACAGTCTCTCTCTCTCTGTTTCTCTGTCTCTGTCTCTCTCTCTCTCACACACACACACACACACGAGATGGAATAATAATCATAAAATGAATGAAATCCTGTCTTTTGCAACAAAATGGATGCAACTGAAGACAATTATGCTTAGTGAAATAACCAGACCCCCAAGGACAAACATCATGTTTTCTCAGATTTTGGTAGCTAAAAAACCCTGGATGTATAATAGTGAAATTGACATATGATGTTTTTTTTAACAGCCCATGTCTATATTCATGTGGAAGAGTGGTCATTCTACTTTTTACTTGTTGAAAATTATATTTAGTGGACTATTAAACCTGTGATTATAAAGTAAATTGAAAATACATTAACACAAAACTTAAGAGAAAAAATTAAAGGAAAGAAGAGAGGAAATAGAAGGGGGGAGGAAGGGAAATATTCTTATGTTCTTAGAATTGTATCTATAAAGTACATGAAATATAATCTCTTACATTAATTTTAGAAATCATGCTTCTAAAAATAATGAGAAAAACAATACATATAAGAAAATATGATGCAATCATATATGTATTTTTAATAAATTTGCAGAGATCTAATTTAAGAAAATGTCTTTTAATTCTCAAAGGAAAGAATGCAAATACACTCATAACTTGTTAATTAGAAAGATATCTAATCACAGGATATAAGAAATAAAACTAATTTCAGGTGGGTCTGTGGTACAGTGGGTTAAATTGCTGCCTGGGCTACCCACATCCTAAATCAGAATGCCTGAAATTAAGTCCTGCCACCACTTTAGATCCAGATTCCTGCTAATGTGCACCCTGAGAGACATTGTGTGATGTCCCAAATGCTTGAGTTTCTTCTGCTCATGCAGGAGACCTGGATAGAGTCCCTGACTCCTGGCTTCCACCTGGTCTAAACCTGGCTGTTGCAGGCATTTGAAGAGTGAGTGACAGGTGGAAGGTCTCTTGCACCCCACACAATTTCACTCCATTGCTCTGACTTTCAATACATAAAATTAATTATTAATTAATAAAAAATTTCCTGTCTTTTGTTATTTTCGTTTTGTTACAAGGAGAATCATACATTTATCTCTTGGTCTACTCCAATCACCAAGGAAGCTATTCATGTCCTGTGGCCTAAAAATCTTTGTTCAAATGAAGAACCCTATTTCCAGAAAGAGGGCTGAGAGTAGTGGATAACATCCAGACTTTGGTGCTGGCTCTGGCCTCAGAATCAGCCCTTAAGGCATTCGGATCTGGCTAAAAAGCCCATGAGAGCATTTCAGGCATGGAAAGCCAAGACAATGTGGCAAAAAATGATCTAAATGATGAATATATGTGAGTGAGATCCCAGGTGGAAAGAAGGGGACATCCCTTTCTCTGAAGGGAGGTGAGAACTCCCACTTTGATTATGGCCTTGTCTAAATAATGTCCGAGTTTGTGGACTCAAGAGGCTTTCCATGACTTTGACATCTCATGACAAGAGCCTCGGGTGATCACTGATGTCATAAATAAGAGTGTCAATTTTTAAATCAGCAACGGGAGTCATTGTGCACTTGCTCCCCATGTATGACCTCTGTCCTTAATGAGATGTACTGTTAGAATTAACAGTAAAACTTGTCTTCAAACAGTACTTTATACTTTGTGTGTCTATATAGGTGCAAACTGCTGAAAACTTTACTTAGTACAGAGTTGATATTCTGTATAAAATTAAAAATGGATCTAAATGAAGAATGGGACGGAGAGGGAGTAAGAGATGGGACAGTTTGGGGTGGGAGGGCAGGTATGGGGGGAAGAACTGCTATAATCCAAAAGCTGTACCTCATTGAACTTGACTGGGATTAAAAGGTACATGAAACAGTTGAGAGAACCATCATTTGGGATATTGAATTATTCAACTCATTAAGTAAAAATAATCATAATCTGGCTTAGATTGGGAAAGCACAATGGATTTTGGCAGTTCCCAAAACACCTTGTGAATATAAGTTTTCAAAAGAATTCATTACAAAATTAGAATACTAAAATACATGTGCTATTTCAGGTTTGAGTAGATGACGGAAAAGTAGAGATATCAGGGAAAATAACAACTTTTGAATAGACACTAAAGAGCTCAGTTTGGATACACTGAATGTGAAATGATGGGGAGAATATCATGGGGAAGATACCCATAATGATGGGTAGAATGAATTTAAGGGATAAGAGACATGAGAAAATGCTAGTTATGTACACAGAGAGGTGAAAACTGTTTAACTAAGAGAGGAGAGAATGTGGAGAAAACATATCAAAGATCAAAAGTCCAAGTTCTGATGATTCTCCATGTTTATGGGCTTGAAAAGAGCTGTAATTAGCAGAAGGGAGGAGGAAAACCTGGCAAGCAAGAATAGATTGAGAAATGATGTTATCAAAGCCAGTTATGCAAATATCTACCATTTATTGATCCATTTTAAGTCAACACTATCTTTGCCATTTTCCAAAAACTTTCAGTCAGCAACACAAATACTTACATGTAATACAAAAACATGACATTCATCAATTTGAAAAGTCATTTGTCCTAGTCCATTTGTTGCACATACTATTAATGATGGAAATGGCTGCTATGATTAATTTTTTTCATTGCCTCCATGCTATGAGCTAGATATGGTAGAAACTTCTTATTATACCTCCATATAATTGCATTCCATAGTGTGATAGTTAAACATCTGGCTGCTCTCTGCTCCAGGGAAGTTTTGGATAGAATGCTCAACCTACTATCCTGGAAGGTTAATTAAAAACCTCCACAAAGTGAGAAAATAAGACAGAACCCTAATATCCTAGAAAATCAAATAGTCCGTGATATCTTGTGCTGGAGACAAGCTATGTCTATTCTGCTTAGTTATGTGATTCTGATTATCATATTATTAGCGAGATGTATAATTCAAAACTCCCTTGTTTCATATGTTAAAAAAGAGAAGATATTAAGTTTTGGGGAATCTAAATTGTCCAAACATGAATTAGTTTTCTGTACCCTATAAATAGACATGATATTGATTAACATATCTCCATACAGAAAATACAAGCTCATAACTAAAGAGGATGTGACCTGAAAAATACTTGAATCTTACATTTAGCTTTTAATTTTAATTAAAATTGTGTTCTTTGATTTTTTTTTCAGATTCTGTCAAGACCCGTAATAGGTGCTGTCAATAAGCTTTTACCTTAGCCATTCAGTGAGCACAGGAATGTCTAGTTCACAGTAAGCATTCCTTATGGATTTTTGGGACCTCTCTCCCCAATTTGTGATACAGATTTGATTCATGGTTTTCTGACACACTTGGGCACCCTACGCTTGTGTTTTTCAGAGGCATCCTTTCTGCCTCTTCTCTTTGTGGCAGTAGTGAATGATTCAATTGGGAAGACATTTTACTCCCCTTTATGTACACAAAATGATCCTTGCATTGATTTGTAAAACTAAGAACAGTAATTCCAACAAATACAACCAAGAGATGTATTGGGAGCTTTATAATTTGTAATATATTAATAGTCACATTTTTATTCATCTTGAATCATTTTTTGAATGATCTGTTATTTTAGGATGATCCTGCTTTTGATGCTCCTGCACAGCATACAAAGTAAGTCCCATATATGTGGCTCAAGAGAAGGAACTAAAATTTAATCCCTGATTGAGGATATATGTGCATATTAATTAATCAAAAGTATTTCATAAAGCATTTATACTGTGTTTAGTTACAGAAATAAATATCTAAGTAGATGTTGTCTACAAACTAATGTATCTACTTAGTCAAAGCAAGATTATTTCTCATAATACTCTAGAAATTCCATATTCCAATATTTCTAGGCAAACTAAGAGTCATGTAATATCATATAAGATAAATTTTATCATTTACCGTGTCATTCTCACAGGTGATGCCTATAAAAGTCTATGCAGTATACAGTGAAAATGTCCTTATTTCAGTCACTTTTACACCTATCCTGCCCACTTACCTTCATGGAAAGAAAAATAAACAACTTGATTAATATACCTCTCTACTGTCTATCTGTTACAGGCTAATAATATAAAAATACAAAAGTAATTATTCATTATTCTACTTCTCAGAAACACAAGGTAATCTTGGTAAACTTGGGTGAATTTACAGTCACACTGTGGCGGATCTGCGCTGATCAGAAAACGTTTTGACTCCTTTAGCGTCAGAAGGCTTCACAGAGCAAAGAGAGCAGAGCTAGCTATCTTAGTAACTCTCTTGGAGGTCTCAGTTTTGTTCCAGGTCTTTGCTTAACAACTTCTGCTTTCCTTGTGCCTGGGTGGTAGCCTCCTTGGACAACGAGTCACTCACACCGCACCACCTTTATGAATGTGGAAGTCTGAGTTTCACCAGGACTGTTAGGGGATCCTAACCTACCACTGAAACATGAGATGGGGCCTAAGGGCTCCTTTTCAAATAGGATTGGTCCTACCAGTAACAACTATTTTTTAACATATTCTCAATGTCAGTACTCACACAATTTAATTAGCTTAACTTCTATAACGGCAGTATTTTCCATACCAGGATCAATGATATCTTGGGGGAAAAAGTACCCAACACACTAAAAAATGGAGACATAGATGATTTTCAGTTCATTTTAAATATAGCCAAAAGCTATAACTAGTTATATTTCAGGATGATTTTTTAAAAAATAGATATTAAAATAAGAATGTTTTTGGGGTTATCAATATACTCTGAACTCTTACATAATCAGTAATCAAAGGTTTTTTTTGTTTGTTTGTTTTAGATTGATTTAATTTTTATTTAGAAGGGAAAGTGATGGGGAGAGAGGGAGACACACACCAAGAAAGAAAGGGAGAAAGGGAGAAAGAGAGAGAGATCACACATACGCACACACACACACAGATTAAGAGAGATTTTTCCATCTTTTGGTTTGCTCTCTCAAATACCACCCCCACCTAATATCTGAGTCTGGGCCAAATCCAAGTCAGGAGCCAGGAATTCCATCCACGCCTCAGGTCTCCCACATGGATGGCAGGTACCCAAGTATTCGAGCCATTATCCGATGCCTCCAAGGTGCATTAGCAGGGAACTAAATCAGAAGCAGAGGCAAGACTTGATCCTAAGGGATCCGTATGGGATGCTGGAATCCCAAATGGCTCCTTAATCCACTGCACCAAGACATCTGCTTTAATTAATCAAAGTTTTAACATAGTAATATAAAATTAATGTAAAGATTGTGTTTTAAGTCGTGAATCAGATCCAATAGATTGTAAAATCATATTATACGAATTTTTGAAAGAAGTTGGCATGGCCATGTAATATCATATGGTATAAATAGAATTAGCATTATTTTGAATGTGAACTGTGAAGTCAATATTGAGGTTGGATAATAGAAACTAATTGGCTGGTGCTGCGGCTCACTAGGCTAATCCTCCGCCTGTGGCGCCGGCACACCAGGTTCTAGTCCCGGTTGGGCGCCGGTTCTGTACCGGTTGCTCCTCTTCCAGTCCAGCTCTCTGCTGTGGCCCGGGAAGGTGGTAGAGGACGGTCCAAGTGCTTGGGCCCTGCACCCCATGGGAGACCAGGAGGAAGCACCTTACTCCTGGCTTCGGATCGGTGCAGCGCATCGGCCATAGTGGCCATTTGGATGGTGAACCAATGGAAGGAAGACCTTTCTCTTTGTCGCTCTTTCTCTCTCTCACTGTCTAACTCTGCCTGTCAAAAATGAAAAAAAGAAACTAATCCATATATAAGAAAACAGTGACTAAAAATAGTGAACACTAATTGGGGTACTTTTCACCTAATTGATTACATCAATATTCAAAATATATTTTGGGGGTCTATTTTTTCAAGATATTTTAAAAAGCAAATAAAAAAACAAAACAAAACAAAAACAACATAGTGCCTGCCTTTTTTAAACAAAAAGCTTAAATAAAAATTAGGAATTTAAATTTAGAAAGCATCTATTATTTGCTGAACTGTAAATATAAATACCATACATAATAAAATCCTTATTTAAAGGAATGAAATAACTCTGCTTACATGCTAAAGGCAAAACACATTTCACCATTTTTAACAGAAATATATCATAAGATCACTAATGAATTCAACAAAGACATCAAATAGCACTGCCTATTTCAGACATTGTGATATAAAGATTATGTATACAGGCTAATTAAGCAAACTCAGTTTCAAAATATAAACATTAGATGCAAGGAATCAAAGCAAAATCCTGTGATTTATAGTGAACTTAGGAGATTAATTTTAAAATATTTATATTCATGTGAATCTGCCTGATTTACATTTTAACACTGAAATTACAGACAAAGTGCTCCACTTGCTTTGAAAGGTAATGAGAAAATGAACAAAATATTATATCTCCACACAATAAAGGTGTTGCTTGTAGTCCTTTATTATTTTTTAAAGATTTATTATTTATTTGAAAGGCAGAGTTACAGACAGCCAGAGGCAGAGGAAAAGAAAAAGAAGTCTTCCATCTGCAGGATCATTTCCCAGATTGGTCGCAACAGCTGGAGCTGCACCGATCTGAAGCCAGGAGCCAGGAGACTCCTCCGGGTCTCCCACATGGGTGCAAGGGCCCAACCACTTGGGCCTTCTTCTATTGCCTTCCCAGGCCATAGCACAGAGCTGGATCAGAAAGTGCAGTAGCCAGGACTCGAACAGGCGCCCATATGGGAAGCCAGGAATGCAGGCAGTGGCTTTACCTGCTATGCCACAATGCAGGCCCCTAATTGTAGCCCTTTAAAATGCAGGTTAATTCTTGTACTAGCATAATAAAATTTTAAAAGGATACATTGTATAGACTTTACTGTTAAAACATGCTGCTTGTGAACCACTCATTTAAAATTATGGCCTAGATCAGAAGGTAGACGCTGTCATTGACTGACTCACCTTCAGTAACTTGTCCCATGTTTCAATCAATTATTACCCCTTTTATCCTTTTCTGATGCTCCAGTTGTTGTTCCCTTAATGATTTGACACTGCTCAATTAGACCTTTCAAAGCTCTAAGTAATCAGTACATAGCATTCCCTGTGAAGATTACTCAAAGGATCTTCTGATTTATAGACTTAATAGTTGAGTGAGTCTCTAAGCGTGGTTATGTTTGTTCTGTATTCCTTATGCTTCCAATATCACAGAAAGTATTTTTGTCACTTTTAAGGAAGAACATAGTTTAAAAAGGAAAAAGATAAAGAAAAAGGAACCTATGAGACATTCACTGCCCTAGTCAATCTTGTACATGGGCTGTTTCAGACAGTCACAGAAGTTAAACAGAAATTGGCCTTTTGCATCCACACTGTCTGGTTCCTATTAAGTTTCTGCCTCTTCATCTCCTTTTTGTTTACGCCTCTGCAGTTTCTTCTTGGAAGCTATTGACGTGGTGGTAAGAGTAAAAACTTGCTTTAAGCACTCATCATACAAATTAAATTTTAAGTAAAAGCAATCGGTATTGCTGCTGAGTAAGATCTTCCTGTAGATTGCTCAGACACTCTGCAAAATTGCCTGCTGACCTGCTCCATGGGCCAGAGCTGCCAGTGGCCTGATAGCCAATAGTATCTATCACAGGTGACATTTATAGTGGAGAGCTCTGTGCGGTTGTGCCAAAAGTACACAGCAACTGCAAACAGGCTATCGGGGATGAGATGATTTATTAAATTATATTCTGCACTTTCAATTGAAAAATGAGCATCCTGGAGAAATAAAACACTCCTAAAAACCAAGTTGGAAAAAGAGTGAAAATTTGAAAGTGACAAAACACTTTTATTTTGATGAAGTAGGATGTAAAAATGCAGTAAAGGGGACATATGCACATTTCAAAATGTGATGTGTATGGATCATTTTAATTCTCAGCTTAGTGTTATGATATGTGGTATAATTTCCATTTTATTGATGAGGAAATCAAGGCTTAGATAGTGTAAATGATTTGTCAACATGCAAACAGCTCCTTAAAGGATCTACATACATCAGTATGCACATATTCAGAGCCCCAAGGACATTTCTTTCTTTTAAAACATGTTTTACATCACAGAATATTGTTTACTTTCAATGAATTTTGTTTATTAATTATTCCCTGGGGTAGAAATTGACCAAAGACATGGTGTGGTTTCAAGACTACCAGGAATGCTTCTAAACCAGTGTAGGTCATAGTACATGGGATTCTAGATATACAATCTAATACAGAAATTAGCTATCAATTGCCTGATGTTGTTTGAAAAGGCTATTTCAAAATCTCAAAGGAAAGTGGAGTTAAAAATGAATTGTTGTTTTTGCAATCCAAGCATAGTTTTTTCATAGTACATATTTTTCATTAACTTTTTGAGTACACACTTTTAGAGTAACATCTTGAACTATATCATGAAACACTGAAACTGAAACTGACCTGATGATAAATTAATTGCACTTTCAATTTTTTTTTACCCATGGTGTGTCTAAAGCCCAGAGATGGTACCTCATATAAACTAACTTATAATTTTATGTATTTATTTAAAGACTTATTTGTTTATTTGAAAGACAGAGTTATAAAGAGAAAGGAGAAGACAGAAAGAAATGGGGAGAGAGAGAGAAAGAGAGAGAGAGAGTCTTCCATCCTCTGCTTTGTTCCCAAAATGACCACAAAATCCAAAATTGTGTAAGGCTGAGTCTAGGAGCCAGGAGGTTCACCTGGGAATACTATGTGAGTGGCAGTGCCACCCTTCCCTGCTTTTCCAACACCATTAGCAGGGAGCTGGATCAGAGGTGGAGTATCAGGGGCATGAACCAGTGCCCATGTGAGGTGCCAGCATAGTAGGTAGCAGCTTAATCCTATGCCACAATACTGGACCCTCACTTACAATGTCAGTTACAGAATTAAGGATAGAAATCAGCCTTTAAGGAGCCAGTATATGGGGTAGAGAGTTAAGCCACCACTTGCAATGAAGGCATCCCATATGGATGGAGTCCTGGCTGCTCCACTTCCATTCCAGCTCCCTGCTAATAGCCTGGAAAAGCAGAAGAAGAGGGCCAGTGCTTGGGCCCCTGTCATCTATGTGGGTGACCCAGAAGAAACTTCCTGGCTCCGGCTTTGTCCTGGTCCTGTCCTGGCTGTTGCAACCATTTTTGGAGTGAACCAGCAGATGGAGGACCTCTCCATCTCTCCCTCCCTCCTTCCCTCCCTCCCTCCCTTTCTCTGCCTTTTAAAGAAATAAAATAAACCTTAAAAAAAGAAGAAATCTAGCCTTTTAAATTTCAAGTTTTTACCTTTATTTCTTTTTTTTAACTTTTATTTAATGAATATAAATTTCCAAAGTACAGCTTATGGATTACAATGGCTTCCCCCCCATAACGTCCCTCCCACCCGCAACCCTCCCCTTTCCCACTCACTCTCCCCTTCCATTCACATCAAGATTCATTTTCATTTCTCTTTATATACAGAAGATCAGGTTAGCATACATTAAGTAAAGATTTCAACAGTTTGCTGCCACACAGAAACATAAAGTGAAAAATACTGTTTGAGTACTAGTTAGAGCATTAAATCTCAATGTACAGCACACCAAGGACAGAGATCCTACATGAGGAGTAAGTGCACAGTGACTCCTGTTGTTGACTTAACAAATTGACACTCTTGTTTATGGCATCAGTAATCACCCTAGGCTCTTATCATGAGCTGCCAAGGCTATGGAAGCCTTTTGAGTTCACTGACTCTGATCATATTTAGACAAGGCCATGGTCAAAGTGGAAGTTCTCTCCTCCCTTCAGAGAAAGGTACCTCCTTCTTTGATGACCCGTTCTTTCCACTGGGATCTCACTCGCAGAGATCTTTCATTTAGTTTTATTTTTTTTCCCCAGAGTGTCTTGGCTTTCCATGCCTGAAATACTCTCATGGGCTTTTCAGCCGGATACGCATGCTTTAAGGGCTGATTCTGAGGCCAGAGGGCTGTTTAGGACATCTGCCATTCTATGGGTCTGCTGTGTATCTCACTTCCCATGTTGGATCATTCTCTCCCTTTTTGATTCTATCAGCTAGTATTTGCAGACACTAGTCTTGTTTCTGTGATCCCTTTGGTTCTTAGTCCTATCATTATGATCAATTGTGAACAGAAATTGATCACTGGGACTAGTGAGATGGCATTGGTACATGCCACCTCGATGGGATTGAATTGGAATCCCCTGGTATGTTTCTAACTCTACCATTTGAGGTAAGTCAGCTTGAGCTTGTCCCGAATTACACATCTCTTCCTTCTCTTATCCCACTCTTATATACCTTTATTTCTACTTTACTTTACTTCAATTATCACTAATTTATAACTTGATAGCAGATGCTAATATATTATGGCTTTGGAGAATCAATTAAGGCTGTTTAAGAACTCTTCAATTTTTATCTGAAAGTCTAGTAATTGTCATTTTAAGAGAAAGAATTAAGTAAAATTCATTGACATATAAAACAACAAAAGCAGGTTAGCTGGAGAATTTATGCAGTCTCAGAACTACATTATAGGGAAAAGCAAATACCTGGATTTAGAGCTCACCTTGGGTGATCCTGAGGCAGAGAACGACCAGTGATATCCCTCCTCAGGAACAGCTTTCCTCAGCGTGTCACAGATCAGATTCCAGAGTTTTGTTGTGTATATTTCAAGCAAGTTCAGGTGCACCATCCTTCTGTCATCCAGTAAGCCTCAAGCATGCCCCTACCAACAAGGTCTATCTCAGCCCAAGAGGAATGTGATTCTTGGACATTCGATTTCAGCTCTAAAGGCAGTGGCTTCTCTTTGCAACTGCCTTGTGTATGTGTTTTAGAATTTTCTTTACTTTTTACTAGCCAATTGTTTGCTACTCTAATTCAAAACACAAGAACATTTTTTTGGAGAAAAATAAGCCAGGCACAAAAAAGGTCACACTGTGTAACTTTTTTTTAATGCTCTAAAGAATTAAAAGTCACGTATTACAATAGAAATCAAAATATAACAGTACTTCAGTACGCAGGATTTGCTGGATGGACTCACAAAGGAATTTTCTGCTTTACTGAAAATACTTTTCTGTTGTGATGGTGCTTTACATAAGGATGTATATGTCAAAACTGGCCAAACTAAATTTTTAAAATATGTCCATAAAAATATTGGAAAGGAAATGTACAGACTATTTTAGCAATGATAGTTTGCAATTTTCACTATATGAATCTAATATCAGAAATTCAGTTATATGTAAATATTATGAAATAACAAAATAATATAAAGGAAAACCACATCCTATAGTAGCACCACTTCTATGAATGAGATATAAACCTAAAATAGACGAAAAATATTTGTATGGTGAAAAGTATAAACACTATTTCCAGGTATTTAAAAATTAATAAATTATCTGTTGAGAGAAATATATAGCATATTGGTGATGCCACTTTTATCCAAAAATATTCCAAATAAAATTAGAAGGTTTATGTGAAATTTGATGTGGTAGGATATATTTTCCAAGAATGGTTATTCCAATATTTTTTACCCCACTCTGGTAGGCCTCTGTGATTGTCTTAAGTAGATTTCAGAAGAAGTGATAGAACATGACTTCTGAAGGAGAATCACTGATCAAGGCAATATAGTTACAGTCTCTCTCTCTCTCTCTCTCTCTCTCTCCTTTCTCTATCTTTCAAGACTTTTCCTAGCATAAAAGCCAATTAAGGGGCCATTGCTGTGGTGTAGTGGGTGAGATGGCCGCTTGTGGTGCCAGCACCCCATGCGGGTGCAGGTTCAAGTTCTGGCTGCACCACTTCTGATCTGGCTCTCTGCTGTGGCCTGTGAAAGCACTGGAGGATGGCCCAGGTTCCCCCACACCTTCAGGGGGGGACCCAGAGGAAGCTTCAGGCTCCTGGCTTCAGATCAGCCCAGCTCCAGCCATTGCAGCCATTTGGAGAGTGGATGGAAGATCTCTCTCTCACTCTCTGCCTCTGCCTCTCTGTGGCTCTTCCTTTCAAATAAAATAAATAAATCATTTAAAAAACCAATTAAGTGAATACATAAAACTAATTAAATATATTGAACATGCTTATTTATACATAATTTATATTTTAAGGACTTGTTAGAATAAAAAATTCAATTTTCAATTTTCAATTGTTTTATCTAATTTTTGTTTTTAAGGAGTTCTTTGAACAGTTCTTCAGCATGCTAGAATGCCCCAAAGATTGATCTTTGGGACAGTATATCCTCTTCAATTATTATTATCTGTATAAAAATATCTCTGAATTTACTATTTCTAGTAAAAATCTATTTTCTGTGATCCAGGACCCTAACTTCTTTACACAATAGTATGCTAGACATCCACATTAGAACAGAAGTTGAATAAATATTTGCTGAATTAATGAGTATAACAAACACAGAAATAAACATTTCTCTTATTATGTTCCTCACAAATATATGTTTTTCCTCCTTCTTTATTCTGCATCTATGAATGATGATGGCCAAGGAAAGCAGTAGAAGATGGCCCAAGTGCTTGGGGCCCTGCACCTACATGGGAGATCAGGAAGAAGCTCCTGTTTCCTGGCTTTGGATTGGCCCAGTTCTGGCTATTGCAGCCATTTAGGGAGCGAACCAGCAGACGGAATATCTTTCTTTCTCTCTCCTTCTCTCTGCCTATAATTCTACCTCTCAACTAAATAAATAAATCTTTAAAAATATAAATATCATTCATAACAGCTACAAAAATTTACTTTAAAAACTTTGGGATAAATTTACAAAAGGTTGTGAAAGAGTTCTACAATGAAATTTACAAAACATTAATGAAAGAAATAGAAAACACACACACACACACACACATACACAGGCAAAATCTTCCACCACAGTCATAGATTGGAAGAATTAACATCATCAAAATGCTCATACTATTCAAAATAATTTACAAATTCAATATGATCCCAATGCAATTACCAAGGACCTTCATCTCAGATCTAGAAAAAAATAATCCTGAAATCAGATGGAAGCACAAGAGACCCTAAATAGCTAGATCAATCTTAAATAACAAAAATAAAAAATGAACATATCATAATACCAGATTTCAAGGCATACTGCATGGCTGTTATAATCAAAACAGCCTGATTCTGGCAAAAAATAGTCATGTGGACCATTGGGACGGAATAGAAAACCCATATACAAATCCACACATCTACAACCAAGTAATTTTTGACAAACTAGTTAAAATCTCTTCCTGAAGAAAGGACAGTCTCTTGAACTTGGTGTTGGGAAAATTGGATTTCTGCATGCAGAAGTATGACACAACACCTCTACTCTACCTCACACCCTTAAAAATCAACTCACAATGGATCGAAGTTCAAAATCTAGACCTAAAAGCATCAAATTACTTGAGGAATACACAGGAGAAACTTTGCAAAACATCAATTTAGGCAAAGACTTCTTGAATAAGACCTGAGAAGCACAGGCAATAAAAACAAAATACAGACAAATAGGATTATAGCAAATTAAGAAGTTTCTGAGCAGCAAGCACTCAACAACATGACAGAATCAGAGAAAATATTTGCAAATGATGCTTTTTATAAAGAATTAATATCCTATATAAGGAGCTCAAGAAACTCAACAACAAAACAGTCTAGTTAAGACATGGGCAAAGGGCATGAATAGGAAATTTTCAAAGGAAGAAATACCTATGACAAAAGTATACATTAAAAAAAAATGCTCAGAATCGCTAGCCATCAGGGAAATGCAAATAAACACCAAATGAGGTTTTAATTCACCCCAGTTAGAATGGCTATCATCCAAAAACCAAAAAATGACAAGTGCTGGAGAGGACATGGGGGAAAAGGTATCTAATACACAATTGATGAAATGGAAGCAGTATGACCATAACAGAAGACAGTATAGAAATTCCTCAGAAATCTGAACATACATCTGCCATATGATCCAGCCATCTTACTCTTGGGATTATACCCAAATTAAATGAAATCAGCATATGAAAGTGACTTGTACCCCCATGTTTATAATTCAAATTAGAATATATATGATATGGAATCAAATGAAAAAGTATGATAAGTGGAGGGAACGGAGAAGTCAAACAGGAAGAGAAGTATTTCCTTCTTTTTGTTTTTCAAATTCAGATTCAGATACATCAAGGTTTATGGTTTCTCATAAAATACACAGTAAATGCTTCTTCATATTTATTATATGAAGAAAATATGTGTTGTTAACTATCTCAAATTGATTATATCAGTTGTAGCTAACTGGCCTAAGCCAAAATGCATATCTTGGGGACAACAAAGGATTCAAAGAAAGCAAATTTTGATAAAATAGTTGTATATCTTGTCTTATAAAATTCACCAAAACTTAATAATTATAAAGTAAATTGGGGAAATTGATTTGATAAATTTGTATATGAGAATTAAGCTGGAATCAAGTCAATCCAAAGTATAATTGGATATTTAGTCTACTGTTTCAGAACTGTGAATTCCACATTCGAGTATCTGAGTTTGATCTTCAGCTCTAGCTCCTGGCTCCAGCCTCCAACTCCTGATTCCGGCCTATGTTCAGCGGCCCCAGTCCCAGTCATTAATCCTAAATTAGATGTTGGATTCTATTCTACTCTTTCATTAATACTATTCTTACTAGAGTAAAGAAGATTCCTGTGGATATGTTTTAAAAATAAGCCAACTTTCTTTTTTAAGACTTATGTATTTGTTTCAAAGTCAGAGTTACAAAGAGAGAGCAAGACAGAGAAAAAGACAGAGTGAGAGGGAGAAGGAGAAGGAAAAGAAGAGGGAGAGGGAGCGGGGAGAGAGAGCAAGAGAGAAAATCTTCCACCCACTGGTTCACACCCCAGATGGCTGCAATCGCTGAAGCTGCACTAATCCAAAGCCAGGAACCATGGGTTGCAGGGGCCCAATCTCTTTGGCCATCTTCCATTGCTTTTCCCAGGCCACTAGCAGAGAGCTGATCTCAAGTGGAGCATCTGGGGCACACATATGGGATGATGGTGTTGCCTGTGGCCACTTTACCTGCCACGCTGCAACATTGGCCCTATAAGCCTACTTTAAAGGCATTCTCAGTTACTTTCCTTCTCAGCCATGCTCAATGCAGTTGATCACTTTCCCCTTGAAACAAGTTCTTTCCTTGACTTTCATTTCCCCACAGTCATTTGGTTTAAACATTACTTCGCTGGCTTCTCCTTTGCTTTCCTCTACTCAAACTTTAGAAATTTAAGTTTCTGAAAGATTTGTCCTGTATTTTTTTTCTTCTTCATTGAATATTGAATGTTATATATTCCTTGGTTAATTTTATTGATTCATCTGCCCTACTATACAACTGGTCAGTTTACACTTACCTCACATTCTGTTTTTAACTCCAGATTCAAATATCTATGTGCTCATGCAGTCACCAAAAACTAACCATGCATGGTTTTTGATATTGGCAAGAATAAACCAAAGAGGAGCTGCATTGTGACATAGTAGGCTAAACTGCCACCTGCAATACTGGGATCCCACAAAAGTGCATATTCAAATCCCAGATGCTCCACCTATGATCCAGCTCCCTGCTAATGCATCTCAGAAAGCGGTGGAGGATGGCCCAAGTGATTTGGGCCCTGCCACGTACTTGGCAGACCTGAAGGGAGTTCCAAGCTCCTGGCTTCAGGCTGGTCCAGTTGGGGCCTTTGTGACTTTTCTGGGAGTCAACTAGTAGATGAAAGATTCTCTCTCTCTCTCTCTCTCTCCCCCTCTTTCTTTCTCTCCCTCTCTCTGTAACTCTTTCAAATAAATGAAGAATAAATCTTTAAAAAATAAAATAAATAAATTGAATTACCAGCACCAAACACAAAAATGTCAGATACATGGGAGCCACATAATAAACTGACTAACTGAAAAGCAAGAATAATGCAAATAAATAATACATTTTCCCAAAGTTAACTTTTTTTTGCTTAAACATTTACTGTAGTAACTAAAAATCTGTTTATTGGAGAATTGTTTTCTCAATTGCTCATTTAGGAAGGAAGACAGGGACTAATAATACCATCTCATGAAATGTTCAGTTTCATATTTTTGTGTTTTTATTTATTTATTTTTGATGAGATTAGGCCTTGGGCTGGTTTGTATATATAACATATGTAGGTACAGAAAGAAACAGAATTTACTAAAACATCTGCATGCTATAATAGCTGTACCTAACTATAAGCCATCAACATTACAAGTGCCTCATGGAAATTATTACATCTAACTCTTATAAAAATTCTATATGCAAGATATCATTGTTATGATGATACTACTTTTAATCCATTACTCTAATGTCAGTGTAGGAGTTCCTCCAGCAGGAATTTTTGTGAGACACTTTAGCTGTTTGTTGGAATTCACTCAAATTTAGAATGTGCCTAGCTGAAAAGATATGCTCCTCACCTTAAAGCTCCATTTTCAATGGACAGAAATTGTTGGTGTTTGCCTTCTTTGATTCCTAAGAATAAATAAAAAGCAGAGTTCACTTTGAATGAAAAATATGTAAAGCCTGGCAACTCATAAATAAAACTAAGGCGAAGTGGAAATGGAAAGACAAGACCTGGGTCTCAGCCAAATACCTTGTATGCTCTTTGCTTTACAAAAGGATGAATAGAGAGGGACTTGCCTCCGTCTACTGCACAGTAGCCTGCACATGTTATTTTGTGCATACAAAAGTAAGATTATGCCACACAGAAGTTATAAAGCATAAGAATTAAAAATTGGATTCATAGAAAAGAAGTTATAATCTCAAGCACTATGTGACCTTTTCAGAGGAAAAAATGTTAACATTTTTGAGTTTGTTTTTCTTGAGTCGCACATTTAATGTCCTTTGAGGGCATCAAGGCATTTTATAAAGGCAATTAATTATAATAAATAACTACAGAGAAAAATGCATTGAATCAGTCAACAATAAAGAAAATAAAAATACGGAAATTGGGCAGACTATTTTAGAATACTTTTAGATTTATATTGGAATTTTGAAAATGAAAGTGTTCCCATACACTCCTCTCCCCAAGTTCCCAACTATTACATTGGAATGGTATATTTGCCACAAATAATAAACCAGTGTTGCTATGTTATTATTACCTAAGACAACTTTTCATTTAGTTTTCCTTAGTGTTTTCCTTAGTCTTTTACTTTTCTTTTCTGGAGTCTCCTGAAAGATGTTATTTTACTTTAATTATCATGTATTCTTAGTTTTCTGTACACTGTGACACATTCTCAGGCTATCTTGGCTTTTGATAATCTGGTAGATTTTTTATAATTTTTTATTTATGTCTGAAAATCAGAGAGAAATACAGACAGACAGACAGAAATGTTCCATCTACTGATTCATTCCCTAAATGTTTGCAACAGCGTGGCCTTGTCAGGCTGAAAATAGGAGCCTAAAACTCAGTCTGGGTTTTCCACATGTTGTCAGGGACCCCAGTAGTCATCACCTGCTGTTTCCTGGGGTCTGACTTAGCAGGAAGCTGTATTGGAGGATGGAAATAGGACTTGGACGCAGTCTCTTTGATAAGGGATGTAGGCATCCTATGTGGATATTTAACTGCTGTGCCAAATGCTTGTCCCAGCCTGGCAGTTTTGAGAATTACTAGTTGGGTGTTTTAGAGATTGTCTTTCATTTGGGCTTTCTGTGTTTTTTTTTTTTTTTCTTGTGATCCCATAGGCTTTTTAGATTTGTATGGATTTGCAGAAGATCATGGAGGGAAAGTGCAATTCTCCTCATATACTACCAAGGGCATCCAGTGTCAACATGATTCATCACTGTGGATGCCAGCCTGGTTGAGGGAGTGTTTCCTAGGTTCCCTCACAATAGAGTTACTGCAAGTTTTCCTTTCTGTATTGTACAGTTTAGGAGGAAATCACTATATGAAGCCCGTACTTGAGAAGAGAAGTAGAGAATTATATTCCACTCTATTGTGGAGGTGATTATATACATAAAGTTTTTTGAATTCTCCATGGAAGATTTTTCTATTCTCCATCTACTTATTTAGGCAATGATTTTACATGAGTATAGAGTCAGTGATACTTACTTTATACCTTGTATTATAATTTCATACTACCTTTTTATTTTGTCCTTCTTCCCTTGGATAGAGGGAACTCTTTTCAGTATGCTCCTTTTATTAACTACCGTCCATGTGTGCCTGTGTGTGTGTGTGTGTGTGTGTGTTTGAGCACTTGCTTAGTGTTTAGTACTACAAGATCCTTTGGGCTCATCCAGTATATTCCAATCTCCAGTCTTAAAATCAGAAATTTCTCCAAGGAACTCTGCTTCATTTCACTGAAGAGATGGTTTTAGAATCAAAGATCTGATCATTGAGTATGTTTATTGCTGCTGAGGCTTAAATCTATTTTTTTAAAGATTTTAATTTATTTATTTGACAGGTTGAGTTACAAACAGTGAGAGAGAGAGACAAAGAGGCCTTCCTTCCGTTGGTTCACTCCTTACATGGCTGAAACGGCTGGAGCTGCGCCAATCCGAAGCCAGGAGCCAGGTTCTTCTTCCTGGTCTTCCACGTGGGTGCAGGGTCCCAAGCACTTGGGCCATCTTCTATTGCTATCCCAGGCCACAGCAGAGAGCTGAACTGGAAGAAGAGCAACCGGGACTAGAACCAGCGCCCATATGGGATGCCTGCGCTGCAGGCGGAGGATTACCCTAGTGTGCCACGGGAACGGCCCTAGGCTTAAATCTGTTTTTAAGATCCGATTAAAGGTGTTAAAATTATTAGATTAAAATTATATCACTGGGTCCGGCACTGTGGTGTAGTGGATAAAGCTGGCTCCGGCTGTTGTGGCATTTTGGGAAGTGAACCAGCAGACTTCTCCATCTCTCTCTCCCTCTGCCTCTGCCTCTCTGTAGCTCTGCCTTTCACATAAATAAATCTTAAAAACAAAAACAAAAACAAAAACAAAAACAAAAAAATGATATCATCAGTTTTCCACAAAAGTCAGTAAACCATATATAGCATGATGTTTTTGTTTCATGAAGTTCGGGGGATGTCAATGGTGTTAAAGTAATGTGAGCAAGAAGAAAAGGAATCAATTTTTTTTTATTTGACAGGCAGAGTTAGACAGTGAGAGAGAAACAGACAGAGAGAAAGGTCTTCCTTCGTTGGTTCACTCCCTAAATGGCCACTACGGCCAGCTCGCTGTGCCGATCCGAAGCCAGGAGCCAGGTGCTTCCTCCTGGTCTCCCATGGGGTGCAGGGACCCAAGCACTTGGGCCATCCTCCACTGCCTTCCTGGGCCACAGCAGAGAGCTGGACTGGAAGAGGAGCAACTGGAACTAGAACCTGGCACCCATATGGGATGCTGGCGCTGCAGGCGGAAGATTAACCAAGGGAGCCACGGCACCGACCCCAGCAATATATTTTTAAATTTTACTTCAGAGAAATAGTTTATAGCATTTGTGTATCTCTATAGAAAATTGTAATATGAGATTTACAATGAGTCTTAGATGCCTCCAGAGAATATGGCCCAGTATACAAATTGCTTCATAATTTGTTAAGCTTTTATTATACAGGATCTACAGAGAGCTTTTAGTATGGAGATATGAGATACTATTACATAGTTAAACATATATTTGAAGAGCCAAGATACACACAATGGTGACCAAAAATAGACAATGGAGCAGATGTTGCCAAATGGTAAGTGTAGCTCCATATGGTACACCAACTTGTGAACATTTTTTACAGTTAAGAATTTAAATAAATAATATTCAGACTAAAGATGGATATCCATTTCAATAAAATTTACCAAAATCTGCTTCTCACAAGAAGCTGCTTTAGAAGAACCTTTGTGGCCTAGCACTGTGGTTTTCAAAGTATGGTCTGCAAACTCTTGTTTGTTTCTGATCCCCTTTCAAGAGATTCAAAATACCAAAACCATTTTTCACAATGACACTATGGTATTGCTTCTCTTACTCACTTTTGTCTTCTCAAGAGCCTATTGTGGAGTTCTCTGGGAGCTACATTATTCTGTGATGGTGTTGCCAACAGTTGGCTACTAGTGTGTTTCTTTGCATATACTTTGTGCTTAATAATTTTTCAGTTTTAATCCTTAACACTGCAATTTCAGTAAATATAACTCAAATTATTGGACAGAAATAGCAGTACCATGACCTGAAAAGCATTGACAACAATGAAGTACTACAAATATCCTCTAAAAGATGCAAAGGCCTGCTGTGGTTAATTTGCTGGAAGTGAGTGGTATTACTACTCTGTGCCATATAGCCTCTTTTGTGACATGACAATCTGGTCAGCTATTGGCAGGAATTACAAATGAAGCATTTTGTGATAGCTTTTGCTTCTGAAAAATATCATCCTTTCTTTGCACTCAGGCTATGATGGTGGACGCATTGCCATACTTAGTATGATGATGGATTTGGGCAGGAAGAGTAGCAGACTAGATACTGCAGGCTTATTCACTTGGTCTGATGGCAGATGAGACTCCTATCATGGGTATTTACATGAGTGATCCAGACAGCTTAAACAGTGGTTGTAATTAGTTTCCAAATTTCATGATACCCCCTCCCCACCAGAGGGATTTCTTTAATCCGCCAGTCTAATTTTGCAACTGGAAGACCAAATGTCTAAGTCATTGACACAGCCAGACTCACTAAGATTATAACAGAATTCATCATCGAGAGTACTGAAAACTAAAAGAACAACCTTGAATTCTTCACTTTGAGTGCAGTGACCATATTTGCTTTCAGTTATGCATAGCTGGTGCTGAGGCTGAACAGATGCAGCCGCCCAGTGAATACATAAGAGGCAGCTTACCTGAAACATCAGTGAGCCATGCTTTCACTGCAGGTGGGAAAGGGGAAAATGTTTTCCTCCAAGTGATGCCAAATTCAGTCTGCACAGGATGCCTGTAGCAAACCAAAGCTGCTATTTCACAATGGAGTATCTGGTAGCTGTTGTCAAAGAGACCATCATTTTGGTCAAGCAAAGAAATGAAAAGTGGGCAGATACTACCTCATCATAATAATCACCTGACAATAGGCAAAACCACCCTGGAACATCAGCTGAGAGCTTCTACTGTCATTGTAAACCCTCTATGTCCACTTAACTCACTGATATGTAATCCTAATATCCTCCTGATCTAACATCTATTATTTATTTTATCCATAAGAATGAGTTAACAGAAAAGCACATTTGAATATCCAATATATCCGCATTGCAAAATCAAACAATTCAGACTACATAATTGTTTTGATGAAAACTTCTTCTCCCTATATGTAAGACTTGAGTAAAATCAAGTAAATATTCTGTTATCTCTCTGTGCAAGTATGATTAGGGTTTATAAATTTGTATCTATATCTTTAATTTTTAAATTTATAGCCAAGTAAGTCTAAAAATGAATCATATTTGTGTAGTAGCAAATTGCAGTTTTGTATTATTAAGGAGCTGAGGGCAAGGCCAGTGGCTCATTTGTCTCAAAGTGACCTTCCACCTAATGAGTTGGGCTGAGATGGTAGCCTAGGATCACTTCGATTTTTCCTTCCTACAGCTGACCAGCTGCTCTATGAGCCAGCTAAAGCGAGGGTGATTGTAACTTCTATATTTTTTACCTGCTTTGCCTGGATTAAAGCCTTCAACCAACAAGTGGCGCTAGTTAGTGGGAGGGATCCTCCAACCACTCAGTTGCTTTCTTCTGGAATTTAATTTTTGCAAACTGGAACATGCTGATGAAAAATTCTAGCAGCTTGCCCATTTTGGAGAAACACTATAAGCCCTGACTGGAAGCTAGACCCACAGAGATCCTCCCCTTCTTACCCATACCCATCAAGAGTGGTTTCCATCATGTTGAGCAGACAGAAGGTGAGTAGGTCATTGCTCAAATGTCACAGGCTTTTATTAGTCTTAGATTTAACTAATAAGTGTTTATTAATTATTTGCTCTTAGGAAGCTTTTATTTAATATAATTTTTATTAGTCCAGTTGTGTTACTAGGTATAAGTCCTACAGAGCTCTTCACACTGTCATAAGAATGGCAGTCCTGTAAGCCGGCGCCGTGGCTCAATAGGCTAATCCTCCACCTTGCGGCGCCGGCACACCGGGTTCTAGACCCGGTTGGGGCGCCGGATTCTGTCCCGGTTGCCCCTCTTCCAGGCCAGCTCTCTGCTATGGCCAGGGAGTGCAGTGGAGGATGGCCCAGGTGCTTGGGCCCTGCACCCCATGGGAGACCAGGAAAAGCACCTGGATCCTGGCTCCTGCCATCGGATCAGCGTGGTGCGCCGGCTGCAGCGGCGGCCATTGGAGGGTGAACCAACGGCAAAGGAAGACCTTTCTCTCTCTGTCTCTCTCTCACTGTCCACTCTGCCTGTCAAAAATTAAAAAAAAAAAAGATTAAAAAAAAAAAAAAAGAATGGCAGTCCTGTAGGCCCTTAAGCCATTAAATGATTACTCGAGTTATACTTTTTTTTCTTTTTGTTAAAAAATGTGAGAATTTGGTTTATTGCCATGTTTGCACGATGTGTGTTTTGCTGTGTTTAAAAAGGCAAAAAAAGCTACAGATTGAGATATGTTAGAAGAAAATGACTTCCTAATTCCTGATGACTCACAAACCTGACGCATTGCAGTGACACTTCTACTATTATCATGACAGCCTACAATACTGATGTCTACTTGGCTTCCAATTTATACTGCCTGACAACATGGGATGGTAAATGACATTATAATTGTAATAAAAGTCTGATGTTTTCTTCTAAAGAACTGAGATATTATAAAAAATACATATAAAACTTTTCCAGAGATGTATACTTTAAAACTAAGAAAATACTAATGTAATATGTGTTTTTTTTATTTTTTTGAATTTTATTAAATTTGTATTAATACTAAGAGGCTAGATTTCAGGTAATTCATAGATACAATTCTAAGTATATAATGGTACTTCCCTCCTCCTTCTTTTCTATTTTTTCTTTTTAACTTTTGTGATTACTTACTTTTAATTAACTTTATAATCGCAGGCTTAATGTTTCGCTAAATAAAGGTGTCAACAAGTTAATAGTAGAAAGACCTATGTTCAACAGGAATTTAGAAATGGCTATAAATAATACTCAAATTCCAAGATGCTGATTTCACTCATATGCATTAAGATTATTTTTTTGTACTCTATATATTAACTACCACAAATCAGAGAAAACATGTATTATTTGTCTATTGAGCACTGGCTTATTTCATTAAGAAAATGGTTTTCAGTTGCATCCATTTATCCCTTTGAGTGTATATATATGACATTTCCTTTATTCAATAATCAGCTGACTGACATCTGGGTTGACTCCCTATATAGCTATTGTTACAGATAACTCTTTCACATGCTGACTCAATATCCTTTAGATATTCCCAGGAGTGGGATAGCTAGATCATATGGTAGATCTATTTTTAGATTTCTTGGTGTTAGGTAGGAAGTCAGTTATGAACTTATGTGTGTGTGACATAAAGGCCTAAAGAGAAGACATCTATGTCCAGCATATGCATCTGCATCTCAAAGTCATCCTGACAATGTTTCAGGGGCAGCCCGGTATTCGAATCCTGCCCTGCCCCCTTCTACCTGATAACCTGCCAGGTGGAGGTCCCCGCCCCTTCTGCCTGACAAATCTTCCACAATCTCCCAGATGCAGCCCAGTATCTGCATTTCAAACACCCTGCTCCAGATCCCCATTCTCTAGGGGGTCCTGCTCACCCTTCCTCTGAACCCAGGATGGTGCCAGCTAGGCTTCTTCCTGTCTGATACCTTCAAGGGAAAACTCAGATAGGAGCTTCTTAATATTTACAGCCATAAAATCCTTTGTTTCAGGAGGAGATGTGTGAGGACAAAGACCCATCTCCTTAAAAACCCCCAGTCTCAACTGGACTGCACACTCACCCCTCTGCCTCTCTGCTGAGCCACCTGCCTGGTCTGGCCAGGTGTAATCTCTCCACTCAACCATGTAACCTCCACCCCCCCTCCCCACCCCAGTCTCTCAGGCTCTGTCTGGAGAGGTGCCAACCATCCTTACGGATGTCCCTTCCCTAATAAACCTTGCTATTTTACCTCCCACTATTCTCTGTCTCACGCCTGAATTCTTTCTTGGGCGAAGACAAGAACCCTGCAATTTCTCCGGTAACATTGGGAAGTTCCATATTCTTCTAAAAAGATTGTACCAGTTTAGATTTCCACCAACAGTGTATTAGTGTGCCTTTTTCTTGACATTTTCACCAGAATTTGTTGTTGTTTGACTTTTGGATGATAGTGATTCCAATTGGAGTGAGGCGAAATTTCATGGCTAGTGATTCTATTATTATTCATGTGTCTGTCATTTGTATTTCATCCTTTGAAAAAATGTCTGTTCACACCCTTTGGCCATTTCTTGACTGGATTGTTTCTTTTGTCATTTAGTTTCTTGAGCTCCTGATATATTTTGGATATTAATATTTCATCAGATTCATCAATTCCAAAATTTTTTCTGTCAGTTGCTCTTCACTTTAATGTTTCATTTTCTGTGCAAAAATTTCTTAGCTTGATGTAATCCCATTTGTCTATTTTTTGCTTTTATTGCCTTGCTTCTGTGGTCTTATTCAAGTCTTTGCCTAAGTCAATATCTTGCAGCATTTCTCCTGTGTTTTCTTCTAGTAATTAGATAGTTTCAGCTTGGGGTATAAATGCTTGAACCATTGTGAGTTGATTTTATTTATAGGGTATGGGATAGGGATCTAGTTTTACACTTCACATTCAGAAACTCAATTTGTTCAAGAGACTGTCCTTTCTTCAGGGAGTAGTTTTAGCTCATTTGTCAAAGATTAGTTGCTTGCAGATGTGTGGATTTGTGTATAGGATTTCCTATTCTGTTCCATTGGTCCACATGTCTATTTTGTGCCAGTAACAGGTTGTTTTGATTATAACTGTACTGTAGTATGCTTTGAAATATGGTTTTGTAATGTGTCCAGATTTGTTTTTGTTGTTTAAGATTGCCTTAGCTATTTGAGTCTCCTTTGTTTCCACCTAAATTTTAGGATTGTCTTTTATAGATCTGAGAAGAGTGTCCTTATTATTTTGATTGGGATCACATTGAATCTATAAATTACTTTGGGTAGTGCATGCATTTTCATGATATTAATTTGCCTAACCCATGACCATGGAAGAGTTTTCCATTTTTGTATGAGTTGTCTTCTATTTCGTTCCTTAAAGTTTTGTAAATTTCATTGTAGAAATCTTTTACAGCCTTGGGTAAATTTATCCTAATGTATTTAATTTTTTTTGTAGCTATTGTGAATGTCTCTTATCTTACAAGGTCTTTCTTAGCCATGACACTGCCAATGTTTAATAAAGCTGTTGTTTTTGTGTGTTAATTTTATAGCCTGCAACTTTGCTGAATTCTCTCATGAGATCTCATAGTCTCTTGGTGGAGTCTTCTGGTTCTCTTATATTTATAATCATGTCATCAGCAAACAGGGATAAACTGGCTTCCTCCTTTCCAATGTGTAGTTATGCTTTCCCTATCCTAGAAGTTACACAGCTGCACTTTTACTAATCTTCAAAGTTGCAATAAATTACGAGACCAACCTGGAATGCTGGATTTTTCTTTTTGATGTGATTTCCCCCCTTTACCTGGATGTTTATATTTCTTTCCTTTTCCTTAAATTTTAACTTCGTGTACATTGTGAGCAAGTCATTCCGTATTTATATCTAGCAAAACACACCATTTCATTTTTTCTCCCCAAAGAGTCATTTTTTTTCTCCCTCACATTATGTTATATGTCAGGTTAGAGAATTAATATTTTATTTCAGTCATTATTTTATTACTGCCTATTTTATGTTTAGCACCGGTAAGATAATTTTGCAGAGTGATGTGTGCTATGAAAAGTACATATTTATGGTGAAAATGCTTGTTTACATAGGGAAAATAAGAAACAAAATTTTGAAGGGATTATATTTTTGTGGAGCAATAAAAGATAAATAACAGGTCATTCATAACACAAAGGAAGCCATGTTGTAGGGCAGGATAAGAATGAACGCAGAGATGAAATGTTGGTATGGCTAGGGCATAGCCCTGGCCTAGAGGAAAAGAGGTATAAGGAGAGATCAGAAAAGTGGTCTGAATTGTTATTTTAGGTAGAGTTGGCAAATTATGGCCCAGAGGCAAAATCTGGCCTACAACCTGACTTTATATGGCTGTGAAATAAGAATAGTTTTATATACTTTAAAAAAGAGTGACATTTTGCTAATGGAATTACTATATATAATTTAAATTTCAGTGTCCATTAATAAAGTTTTATTGGAGCAGGTTTATTCCCTTGTTCTTATATATGTGCTATGGTTACTTTTGTGCTCCAATAACAGAACCATCAGGACTGCCAAACCTACATTATTTACTATTTGACTATAAAACAAAAGCTTGTTTATCTCAGGTCAGTAGGGAAAATGGGGTTAATTTTAAATTTTAAATTCAAAGAGTAGTTTTCAGGAGCTTTTAAGTAGGAGAGTGTCAATCTGATTTGCTGGTATGCAAATGACCTGAAGTTGGATGAGTGGGAGAAAATAAATTCGGGAAGGATAAGCAGAGGGTGAAAGCAGTGTTAAAAAAGAATGACTGTGACTTACACGAAGGATGTGGAAGGGGAGCTAAATGGGCAGAGAGACTGTCCACTGAGATGAGTTGGAGATTTAGCTTCATTGTAAGTTTGGGAAGTACAGCAGGACTCATGGAAAAATTTGATTTTGGAAGAATCATTAAAGAAATGTCGGTGCCACTTATTGTTAGAAGACATCCAGACGAGGGCCTTGGTGGGGAAAACTATTTGGTCTGAGTAGCAAGTAGGGAGAAAACAAATGTTTTGATTTGGATATCAAGTTTTTGAGGTAGAAATTTTAAGTAGGCTGTTAGTTATATGAGTTCATTTGATGGGAAATGATATAAGCTTATGATATGAATGTTTGAGTTATCTGCACAGAAGTGGCATTTAAAATCATGGAGTGGATAAACTCCCCTGGGACAGGAAATCTCAGAATCAGGTCCTGGTATAAATCACAGAGGTGAATAGGTCAATTATTAATTCACTATCTTGAATCGCCAGTTAACAAAAGTAAAGTATTACTTTTTAAGTATGTAAATTCATCAAGCTGTTTCTTGACCATGTCTCTAGACTTTAAGGTGATAACACACTTTAAATACAGTTCAGCAACTGTAAAGAGATATTTGTCTCTCCACATTTTCACCTTATATGGAGATCAATGTGGACCAAAAATTTTAAAACAAGCAAAAATCAAAACAAATATTTCGTCTTTGTGTTGTCAAAATATGTTTATAATTATTTAAGTTTAAAGATTTTTATCTAATTTGTATTCATCATTGCATTTGAAGATATGTTCAGTTTTTCCTACCCCATCTTCCTGTTGTTCTAGCTGAATACAAAGAGGCAGAAAGAAGGGAGACAATGAGAGACTTGGAGAAGTGAGACATAAATATCCTCCCTTTGAGAAAGGGAAACTGTGCCCTTGGGAGAAAGCCACTTTAGTTTAGATGAGAAGGCTTGGAGAAAGTTCACGTAGAAGATTGTGCACGTAGATGAGTTTGCTTGTTCAGTTGTGCAGTACCTGAGGGCACAGAAGAAGAAGGAAAGAGTTAGGGCAATAGGTCAGATTAATAACGGAGGCACCTGACTAAGAATGAAAGTCCCAGTGAAAATGGATATTCAGGGCCGGCGCCGCGGCTCACTAGGCTAATCCTCCACCTAGTGGCGCTGGCACACCAGGTTCTAGTCCTGGTCGGGGCACGGGATTCTGTCCCGGTTGCCCCTCTCCCAGGCCAGCTCTCTGCTGTGGCCCGGGAGTGCAGTGGAGGATGGCCCAAGTGCTTGGGCCCTGCACCCCATGGGAGACCAGGAGAAGTACCTGCCTTCGGATAGGCACGGGTGAACCAACCGCAAAAAGAAAACCTTTCTCTGTCTCTCTCTCTCACTGTCCACTCTGCCTGTAAAAAAAAAAAAAAAAAAAAAAAAAAAAAAAAAAAAAAAAAAAAGGATATTCAGGGAAGTTGGGGCTGCTGATCTTGCCCAAGGCAAACAGGTATGCCAGCATTCTTCCCCATAATTCAGGCAGATGAAGGTGTGTTACTCAAGTCACATTTATAATAATTAGCTGGGTTACAAGGGTCTATTTTGGATTGCTGTCTGGGAAGGACTGCTCTTCCCTTTGCTCAATAATATGGGAGTAGTAATGCTATTTTAAAATCACCAATTAAGACTTGTTTTCCCTGTTACTAGGGGGCATGTGGTAGAATTGATCATGACAGTGGGGGTCGTTCTTTGCTTGTTTTATTCATTTCCTGATTTTAAAAAAATGTATTTTTGGCTTGTGCCCCATGCTGCTTATTACTCATTTCTGAAAAGGGGATGTGGAAGTAAGCCAGGATGATCAGCACTTTCAATTTATAAATCTGAAGGAAACTGATTTCTAAACAAATCTTTTGCAATTATCTGCATTTCCTCAGTCAGAAAAAAAAAATGGTGGAATGACTCACCATGTGGCAGGTTCTTGGCATTCTTTTTCCATGCACCTGAAACTGAATAGCTGAATGATGTTTTTTCCCTTACCCCTTTGTTCAAGTTCCTCCAGTCATTTTTTTCTCCAGATTGGGAGGATGGATCCTGGAAAGTAGACATGGTGTGTGGGAGCATCTCTCCTTTAGCCCTGTACCTCCTTTTTTCTACAGGAAGAAGTTGGTATTTAAAAGCATGTCTTTTGTTTTTCCTGTGAGCTGGCCATTCCCTGAGATTTATTATTCCAGATAAGTAGTATTCCTTGAGCAATTTTTCCTATATTGGATGAGGCATATGTCTTATTATTTTTTTAATGATATATTTGTTTGAAAGAATGACAGATGGAGAAAGAGAGAGACACAGAGAAAGAGACCTTCCATCTCCTGGCTACAATGGCCAGAAGTGGGCCAAGCTGAAGTCAGGAGCCGGAAGCGCCATCCTGTTCTCCCAAGTGGGTAACACAGGCTCTGTTTTTTGGGCCATCTTATGTGGCTTTCCCAGGGTGTTAGCAGGGAGCTGGATCAAAAGCAGTGAAGTAGGCAGACATACAGGTTAAAATGGATAGGTTGGTGAGCTGGAAGACCACGCCTTCGACACGCCCCTGTGTGACCTCATGCCCTACCTGACCACACCTGGGTGCCCACCAGCCAATCAGGTTAATTAACCACTCCTCTTTGAGAGTGGGTTAAAAGCCTGGGACACAGTGTGTCCGCCCCTACTTCTTCCCTGGCCTTTTGCCAGGAGGGGGCTTGCTGTAGCCCTGTGCCCGCAGGGCGCGTGGCCTTAGGGCCACCTGCCCTAGGCTTCCTGGCCTAGATGCTTCTCCATGTGGCTGGTTCCTGGTGCTTGGTATGAACACAGATTTACCCCTCTCTCTTTTAGATAAAGCTCTCACTCTGTATTTTTCTAACTAAATAAAAGCCTAAAATGTACCATGCTGACTTGTTTATTTAAGCTAGTATTTAGAATTCATCTCTAAATATTAGGCAAGAACCCTCTTGGGCTTATTAATATTGGAGATTAATTAATAAGTATATGGTGATATCATATAGCACCCCAAATTTCAATAGCATATGTGGCACCCCAGATGGGACTTCTGGGGAACTCTAAGGGCCACAATTTCATATACATTTTAGGGGGTCATTTCTGATATCAGCAGGGCTGCTAGACTTGAATCTGTGCACCAATTTGAGATGCTGGTGGCATCACAGGTGGTAGCTTAACCCAGTGTGCCACCATGCCTGCCCACACTGAAGGATTTCTCTTAAGTGAAGAGATGCGTGTTAAGGAGAACATAATAGCTTCTCCTCTCCAGATTCACAGCATCTAATATTTTCCCCAACATCCTCACACAATTTAAAAGACATTTTTCATAGTTTTGGGGTTGGCTACAATGATTTTCTGCACTTACTATTTTGGATATTTTAATGTATTTAGTGAGTTCCAGATTAATTTGTCAGTGGTTACAGAGATTCTAAAGTGGGGAGGTGATTCAGGGCAAGGATAAACCAAAAGGGAGAAACAGACTAGCTGGAATGAAGACATAGCTTCAACCCTTACTAATTGTGCAGCCTCAGTAGCCAACAAATACTCATACAACTTCTCTTTGTCTCAGTTTCTTGTTTTCTATACAAGGAGGGTTGTAAGTTTATCCTACATCAAAATATTTTCGGTAAGGTTACATAAGTACATATAAGAGGACTTCAAAAAGTTCATGGACAATGGAAATAAAACATATTATTTTGGTTCTAAGAAACATTGAAACCCATGCAAGTTCTCCATAATTTGCCTTTTCAATGAAGTCATATGAGGTCATCAAAGTATACACACACACACAAAATTGCGTTTAGAATGCATACATTTAGAACAATATTTGGAATACAAGAAGTCTAAATCGTCATTAAATATACTATTTTTCCATTGTTATAATTATGGTACTGTAGAATTCTTTAGTAACATAGTCAGAATTATGTATTGTTTAGTATCACATAGAATTAATGCTAGAGAAAAAGAGCCTTGGGGGGTAAAGCCACCACCTACAGTGCTGGCATCTCATATGGGCGCTGGTTCGAGTCCAGCTGCTCCACTTCCGATCTAGCTCTCAGCTATGGCTTGGGAAAGCAGTGGAAGATGCCTAAGAACTTGGGCCCCCGCACCCATGTGGGAGAACTGGAAGAAGCTCCTGGCTGCTGGCTCCTGGCTTCAGATCCATGCAGCTTCAGCTGCTCCAGCCACTGTGGCCAGTTGGGGAGTGAACCAGCAGATGGAAGACATCTCCTTCTCTCTGTCTCACCTCTATCTGTGTAACGTTCTCTCTGACTTTCAAATAAATAAATAAATCTTTAAAAAAAAAAAGAAAATGAGCCTATATGTAAATTTCTATCTCAATTAATTGTTTCAGTTCACCTAAGCGGATTGTAGCCTTTCATGGGCAGGGATCAGATCTAATTTTCCATTTCACTTTCCATAGTGATTTCTGTAATGTGTTTCACATAATTGGCAATGCACAAATGCTTATTGTATAATAATGAATTGAGAGTCTCAATTTAAGTTTATTGAAAATCTAATCACATTTTTTTCTTAATCATACATATTTTAAAAGGTCTTCTTGATTTACAGAACTGATAAATTTGCTCACTAAGTATTTTGAAACTAAAGAAATAGGGAGAAATATATAGTTATAATAAAACTGAAAACGAGTTGTCTATTTTCTTTCCTTTTAGCATTGATCAGGAACAAAATATATATCACAGATGTAAACTTTGAAATCTTTCCATAATTGTTAGTTTTTTATAAATGGGAGGTTTCTTGTTTTTCATTTTCCTAAAATTGGTTTCACAGATATTTGTCCGGAAATTATCACATAAAGTGAAAATCAGTTCATTATATCATTTTGGTTTCTAAAACAATAACTTTAAGTCAACTTCAGATTGATTCTATGTGTTCCCTAAAAAAATCAGATAACTCCCCCATTAAATATTTTTCATCAATCTTCAATAAAAGCATATTTCAAGGTTAAAATTTTCTTAACGCAATACTGGAATCTTGAAAATTATGCAGAAGTAGCTTTTGGAGTCATTCATGCTGCTTATCTAAATTATAGCTGATTAAGCAATGTAACTTTATTAGAGCTCAATCACTGGTCTTCAGTCTGCTTATCATGCATAGACTTTAGCACTACTTGATTTTAATGAACAATGTGAGAGTTACAGATATATTCCAACATCTGGAAGATATCATATTAATTTTTTATCTATGATTTTTGCTTGTAAGACAACATTTGTATTTTATTGTGGGATGAACTATGTCCTTCATCGTTTCATACGCTGCAATCCGAGCACCTGCTGGCCCAGAATGTGATTTTGTTTGGAAGTGGGTCATTGTTGATGTAATTAGTTTCGATGAGATTATACTTCAGGAGAGTAGGTTCAAATCTGTCTGGTGTACCTATGAAATGGTGAAATTTGTACATAGACATGCAGATGCAGAGATAACGCCAAATGAAGAATCACATGGTCATACACCAAGGAGCTACCAAGGTTAAGAGACATGCCTGGGATTTATTCTTCCCTAGCAGCCTCAGAGGGTGGATGAGCTTGCCAACACCTTGAACTTGAACTTCAAGTTCCAGGATTCCAAGACCATAAATTCATATCATCCCAAGCCACTCAGTGTGTGGAACTTGTTACCAAAACTTTAGCAAATGAATGCACCTGTGAGATGTAAGTACACAGTGAACTCTATGCTTTATGTTACCATCTAGCCAACAACCACTGCCCTCTGGATTCTGAAAGACAGATGGTTGGCTTGTTATCAAGCCCATCTTTAATTGAGCTTCAAGAGAGACGGCCAGGTTCAGATTCTTTTTTCTGATTCAAGAAAGAATGTGAGAACCAGACATAGGTAAAAGTTAGCAGAGGAGTAAGAGTCATTAAAAGCCCTGTAAAAGTACACCCTTGAGCAGGACAGCAGGCAAGCTCAAGAGTAAGTTGCTCCTAACCAGGTTCAGTGTTATCCCTTTTATATAATCTCCAGAGAGAACAGGAATTGACTATCCATAGAGGGTGGTCTTTGGGATAGGGTTTGAGTACTGACAATTTTCTTTCCCTTCTAGTAAGTCCAAGAAGTGACATGGTGAGAATAGCAGTGTCAGCCATGGTAATTTTATTATAACGTTAGAATTAGCTATAGGTCACTAATGGAGCACAGTCAACAATATGTTATACATTTTCTGCTGGCACTAATTCTGGGCCTCAGTTTTGTGGAAATAGTGGCTTGGGTTATTTCAGCTGCGGCACAAACTGGGGTGTTTTGGGAGGAGTAGGAGAGGTGTGGGGAGGGGCTGGGTACCTCAGCTAATTCTTGCTGGCTGCCTCCTTGCCTATGTCACAAGCAACAGCAGGTCTGGTTCATCAGCCTCTGAGCCACAGTGCCAGTACATCCTTCTCAACAGGAGGTGTGCACTTTGGTTAATTCCGTGAAGGCCTGAGAGCAGAAGCTGTTCTCTAAGCATGTCCACTTAAAACATCTTGGCATGCATGTGTTTCTTTTAGTTTCTGTTATGCAGCTTCTGTTGTTTGGGAATATAATGTTAGAATATTTTTAAAGAACAAAGGCAATACCTTTCAGATAGTGTTTTTTACTTAAAAGGCCCTCAAATCTTTCTGATAGTCTAAGGCAATGATACAAAAAGTATGTGCCTACCTCAAATTTCTGTAAGCTATTTTTTCTCCCTTTTCTCATCATAGAAAATGAATGTATATGAATATGTTTATTTCCTTTATTATGATAATTTTATATATTAATTATATACATGCATATATATATATGATATGACAACATTACTTTTTCTGTACCCATGTATGTAAGTCTTGAGAGGTATTAACTTTAAAAGCTTTAACAGTATTTTCATGTATAAAAGTAACTATATAATATGCTATACCTATTTGAAGTAGACTGCCAGTATTCAGAAGAATATTTCAGTTGGACTCTGCCACTGCAATTCACAGTATCATTCGTTTTGAGCTACAGTTACACATACTTGGAGACTTGCTGTCCCATGCTTTGGGTGCTCATGGGGTAAAGTAGTAAATTGAGTAGTATAAGAGTAAGGATTATCTTTTCTTGCAGTGGGACCAACTATCACTGTGATCTACTTCAAATATCTAGGAATTGTTTTGCAAGAAAAATAGAAAATCAGGATATGAGGTAGAGTTGAAATAGTTGAGATAGCTGGATAATATACCTGTCAATGTGAGGAAATTTCCTTCTATATGAATATACTGTTATACTGCTTGGAAAACAAAGAAGAAAATACACGTACCCACTATAAATGGTTGTTTTTAAATACTATGCTATTTTCCTTAAGCACTGGGGCAACCCATCACACACAGTGGGTGGATGCTCAATGAACATTTTGCTGACTGATAGCTGTGACAAACATGTTCTAAAATTTGTCAAGAAGAGCAGCTCTGTTGAGACACTTCATTAGGGAATTATAAAGCACTAGAAAAGGATTTGGCATTAGAGAAGCTAAATTACCTGAAAATGCATGGATGTGTGTGTGTTGGGGGGTTATGCAGTGGTGTAATTGTTGTGAAAAGTGCCAGGGCCCTTTATTGTCAGGAAAAAGTAGATCAATATGTAGGCTTATTTCATTTGTTTTCTTTTTACATCTACATTAGTGGATATAATAAAATACAATATTGGAAATGCAACAAACGGTTTAAGATATAAATACCAATGTTTTATATTTATTATGGCTTTATTTCTTGTATAATTTATTCTGATCCAGTAGATAACTAAAATAACATATTGAATACCACTATGGAGAATACTACAAGGGGCCACAGTGTTGAGCAGTGGGTTAAGCTGCTGCCTGTCATCTCAGCATCCCATAGCAGTGATGGTTTGGGTCCCAGATGCTCTGCTTCAGATCCAGGTCATGGTTAAGGTGGCTGGCAAAGCAGAAGAGAATGGCCCAAGTACTTGGGCCCCAACACTCATGTGGGAAACCTGCATGGAATTTTTATTTATTTATTTGAAAGTCAGAGTTATACAAAGAGAGGAGAGGCAGAGAGAGAGTGAGAGAGAAAGAGAGGTCTTCCATCCAGTGGTTCACTTAGCAGATGGCAGCAATGGCTGGAGCTGCACCAATCTGAAACCAGGGGCCGGGAGCTTCCTCTGGGTCTCTCACACAGGTGCAGGGACCCAAGGTCTTGGGACATCTTCCAATGCTTTCTCAGGCCATAGGAGAGAGCTGGATGGGAAGTGGAGCAGCAGGGACTTGAACCAGCGCCCATATGGGATGCTGGCACCTGCTATGCCACAGCATTGGACCCTAAAAATAAATCTTTTAAAAAAGAGAGAACATAACTATAACTGCTTATAATTAGAGAAGAAAAAGATAAATATTGATATTCAAAGTTTGGAGACGTGCAAAAAATGCAACTTTATTTCATAATCTTCATTTTCTAAATTATTTCTGCCAGAACTATGAAAATAAAATTGCCTAGTTTGAGTTTGAATTTTATTCTTGCCTCATCCCAATTTCGGGTAAACATTCCAAGAAGCCCAAAAATATCTCAAATTATCGTTAACAGAATAGTAACAATATATCTTTAGGCAGTCATAGAATTGATTAATTGAGTCAATTCTTGGGAATGATTATTTCAACTGGATTTAGTAGACTTTATATAAATTAATCAATTGATTTGCTTTTCTCATCTTTTTAAATCAGCTGACACAAAAAAACTTATCTATGAAATACACAACTTTCTTTGGGATAACTGTTGAATATGTAAAATAAAATATTCATTGTTGAATCATTTATATTTCAACATTTGTCTGAAGCAATAGATAATAGCTTTCTGTAAGACTGAATTGCTTATAACTGAATCGTTATACCATTTTTTCTCCTTATTGTCTCTTCCTTATCTTTCAATTCCTTTCACTCCTTGTAGTCTACCATGTTTATTTTTCTATTATGCTGTGTTATGTAAATATCCACAGAGTGAAGCTGGTTTCTACTCATGCCAGTTCAGTCTTGAAAGTCTTTGTAAGTGTTCTCTTTCAAAGGAAGTAATTTTCTTTTAAAAGCAGTGAGGATTCTGAAGCAGAGATTTCCCTAAGGACAGGGGAACATTTAAACATTTCTTTGAGCTTATAATTGTCCACCCATGCACAAGAATTGTCATGCTCTTCTTCTTTGCCCCCTTCCACACTGATTTTTGGAAGTAGTTGAACAGCCTAACATTTAATTTTTCCAAATTTGCCTAAATGCAAACTGTGCTCAGCCTGCATGCAATGATAATTTTTTACTGCTCAATGCAGTCTCATTTTAAAGATTTAATTTTAAATAATATTAATGACTCATTTCCTAAATTAAAGTTGTTATTCTAAAATGAATTTTAAAGGTCACCATCCTTACAGTGTTTCTATTGCTAAGGGATAAGCTTTAGACACTTTCTCTCAGATTGATTTAATCTCTTTCCACATGTGCTTTCACAATACTATTCTTTGATCACGATTAAGATTTAGTTGCTTGGCCAACATTTAGCCAGACTCCTTGGCCCATTTGTGTACTTCCTAGCTTCAACAAAGGTTGACTTTACCAAGAAACCTTCACCATGTATATCTAAACACCCTGGACCTCTGATCAAGTTCTTCATCCTCCACCACCCGCTAAGTGATGTCTGATCATCTTGGCTTATCTCAGCAGAATCGTGTTATGTGTCCTTAGCCACAGTCCCTGTAACCCTTGACTTTGATTCCTTTTTGCCATATTCTGCCCTCTGATCCCCAAGCTGCTCCTGATGTAATTCACAATTACCCACATCATATTCAGAGCTGTATCCAATCTCTCTGACCCACTGCAAAATTCCGTTGCAGCAATCTCTATACCAACCACAACAGTTTTGAATAAAGACTTCCTAATTGTGTTTTAACAAGTTTCATCAAATATATTTTTCTTTATCACTCAAAATATATTTGCTAGTCAAAGAAACAAAGATATTTAAGTTGCCTATCCATGTGTTCTTTTAAATGAAACAGAATTCTATCACATTTCATTTTATTAAATAGCAATATTCTAAAATTTATCAGTTAAGTGATCTGTTTTAAGATTTTTTTTTATGTTTTGTGATAATAAGTTTATGTGGATTATTTGTCTTTCATATATATGAATGCATTTTTAATATGACCAATCTGGGTTGAGAAGAGTATATTGCTCAATGAAAAAATTTTTAGTCATAATTTAGAGAAATTAAAATTTATCATTCTCTTGTAATGTGCATTTTATTTTAGAAGAGAATTTTTAAGAGAGACTATTATTCATTATAATGAGCCAATAAGTTGTTTTCCTCAACATAAAATGTCAATGTGGTTTAACTGCCTAGACATAACTCAACAGTTAACATTAAGAAGTGCATGGGATTATTTTTGAGCTCCTGGCCAATGTAAATTCTATGCAAGAGTCACAGATCATAGCTTTAGAGTAAGAATAAAAAAAATCATAGAATATCAGATTTAATTTAATTGTACAGAGAGGATAAAATTAATGACTTAATGATGAACAAGATTTTGTCAAATTCAGGTGGGGTACCTAGATTATTTAACTCTCTTGCCTCATTCTACCTTTTCCTTCAACTAAAAAAAAAAAACAAAAGATATAATTTTTCAAGTAACAAAATACATTTTTATTTTTTCCTGTTCCATTCAAATCTCAATTTTAAAAGCTTTCCTCCTCTTTTTTTCTGGCTTTTATAACTTCATACATTCCTTTCAAAATGATAACTGTTATCACCTTGTTATAAAATTATATCATGAAATAGTAATGATCATATATCTTTTATAAAATGAAGCTTTTTGTAAAAAGCAATGTTGTGAGCCATGCCTGAGTGAAGATGAAATAAGATATATAAGGATTCTACTTTGATTTTTCTTATCAGATTTACTCATGTGTAATTAGCAGATAATCAAGTTCAAATATAGACAGTGTAAAATTTGCTAACTTATGGCATATATATTCACCCATTAACCATCTCTGCACCAAGAAAAGGAACATATCAATCCTCTTCATAGGTTTCCTTATGTCTGTTGATAATCCTGTCCCTTTCTGTCTCCTTATTCCCTCTACCACCGCTCAATTATTGATTTGCTTTTTGTTATCAAAAATTAGTTTGCATTCTTACTTTTATGTGGCTTAGATCATAAAATATAAAATTATTTATTTATCTTTGGTTTGGCTTCTTTTATACAAAAAGCTTATTTTCAGATTCATCCATACCGTTGCTATTGATAGCACAACTCATGTAATCACTCATATGTATAGAAAACTATAGGAATGGAACAGCAGCGTATTCCATGGGATGGATATACCGCAATTTATCCTTTCACTGGTTAATAGGACACCCCATAATCAGTTTTTGGATATTACAAATTAAGTTGCTAAACTATCAGAGTACAATATGAACTATGTTTCATTTCTATTGGAAAAATAGCCATGTATAGAATGGATGGGACATGTGATAGCTGTATGATTAAATTTTTAAGAAATAATCTGTTTTCCAAAGTGGTTCTACTATTCTACACTTCGATCACTAGTACAGCAGAACTCCAGTCCACCCACATCGCTGACAACTTATTATAGTCAGACTTTTAGGGATATTCATTCTAATAGTATGTAGTTCTTACTCCTTTGTGGTTTAATTTCCACTTCTTAATGATTAATACTGTTGAGTATCTTTTCACAGGAGTATTTGACATCTATTTATCAAATTTCTGATTTTTCTTACAGTTTGTTCTTTGGAATTTTAATTATCTTTATTGCCCTTTGAAGAGCAAAATTTTAAAATTTACAATTTGAATTTTAAAGATGTCTAACATACTGTTTTTTTTTTTTTTAAGGGACAGTACATTTGTTATGCCATGCAAAAACTTTTTGGCTAAGCTGATCTCGAAACGGTTTCTCAATATTTTCTTCCAGAATACTTAAAATTTCCAGTTTGTAGAGAGTAGCAAGGTAGTTATGAGAGATGGATAGGAGGCATAGAGAGATGTTGAACAAAATGTACAGTCTTGTACAAATATGATGAATATGTTCTGGGGATCTAATATACAATACAATAACAATGGGTAATGAGATTTCACTGTATATTTGAAGTTCAAAAAGAAATATCTTAAATATTGTCACCATAAAAAAGAAATAGCAATTATGTGAGGTGAGTGGTATATTAGTGCTATCAGTGTACAACACATATGTATAATAACACACTTTCAATATATACAATTTTTAATTGTGAGTTTTACCTACATGTGACTAACAATGAAAAATGGCAATTTCTATCTAATTTTCCAAAGTAATTTTAGGCTATGCTTGGTATCGTATAATTCCATATACATTTCAGCATTAGATGATTTCTTCCTACCAAAAACAACACAACAACAATGTAATGGGATTTTGATTAAAGTAGTTTTTTAAAAAATTAACTTAAATTTGACTGAGACTGACTCCATACCTTATGTTCCCACACAGAGAATTGCAATTTAACTTAGTTTGTAAGCAAACAAACCTAATTTAGGAATATAACAAACAGCCACATTTCAGGCAATTATAATCAGCCAATCACAGAGAGACAGCCAGTTTATTCCACACAACCCAAATAAGTCTATGGCTTCCCTGTAACAGGTCACATGATTTTTCTATTTTGCGTCAGTATCTGGACTATAAAGACTCACTGTTCTCATTCCTGGGCAATGTGAACTTCTCTTGGTTCTGAGTGCTGCTTGACTCATAAATCATTTTTGCTCAAACTCCACTAAACATTTTTCCTAAAATTTTTCCATTAGTACATTTGACCTATAGATAAAACTGGTAAAGATTTAAATATTTTCTTTATCAGATCTTCTGATCACCAAAAGATATCCTTTTATTTGTTTTAATATTCTTTAATATGAAGTCTTACAAATTTTTGCTAATCTGTATGTATTTTATAACTTTATTTTTAAGTTCAGTAACAATTTATTGTTAATATATAAAGTATAATTATTTTTGTACTCTAATTTGGTAAATTGAAACAGTGATAAGGTCACATGACTTCTTGGGGTATTTTCTGAGATTCCATGAGATTTCTACCACAGATCATCATGTCCTCCTTGAATAAGAATGCCATTACTTATTTATTTTCACCTAGATGCCTTTTTATTTTTTATTGCCCTGTTAAACTGGATAGAACCTAAGGTACAATGTGGAACCAGACTTTTGAAAGCAAACATTTTGAGGGGTACTATTCTTCATGAAGAAATTCCTTTCTGTTTTAAGTTTACTGAGATTTTATTAGGAATGGAGGTTGTATTTTAACAAATGTGTTCTTTACATATAGGTATGTTATTATTTGATATTCCTTTACTAGTTGTTATATTATTAATTACATTGATTAATTTTTAAATGTTAAGTCCATCATGCATGCACCAAACTTAGTCATCAGCTTTTCACTCTGGCTCTGAAAAACCTACCTTTTTCTGCTCCATGTGCCACACATTGTTTCTTCCGGTCCTATGACTGTCCTTAGGTCTTTTCCTTCCCCTCACACACTGATCAGTCATCAGCCAAATTTTCAAAGGTGACCTCCTGCATAGCCCTGAGGTTCTTTCTGTACAAGTCTTTCTTTTCAGTCCTCTGTCCCCTTGATTTCCTTGGACTTTCATCTCTCCACTCAACAAGGCTGTCTGGATTACTATTCCCTGCACCACGATTTGGAAGTTTTTATCCAGGCTCTAACCAGGAACAGTAACAGGACTCACCTCCTCTGTTTAATGTATTGCATTGTCTGGCATCTGATAACCTAAGGATGACTGTTTCATTTCCTGTTCCATTTTTTCAAGTCCCAGAATAAATCCAGCCCTTGTTAATCCATCTTGACAGGAAGCTGAGCTGAATGACAATTTCCATTTTCTCTTTCTCAAGAGCAAATCTATTGTCCAAAAGTATCTAATTTTGATGCACTAATTAAGTTGGATGAGGTCTTTTGCTGAAATTTTCTTCTGTCTGTTGACCTGTTTATTAGTATACAATGAAATGTTTCTTTAGCCGCTGAACTCTACCTGATTTTTGCATCTACTGCTTGACCTGGCACATCCAGACACATTCTACGGTTTCCCACACACTTCAATTGGTACAACATTTTATACCCTTGAATCCACTGAATCTCCTCTTCCCACCATGTGTTTGGTTTCTTGGTATTTATTATTTACAAAACAAAATATATGGCTTTGAAAATTATTTGAAAGAAGTTCTGGCTATGTAAAACGTATTTATTTACACACATCTTAATTAAAGTGGACTTATAGTAAAGGATAATAAACACTTTTTTTGTATTTTGTTACTATTTCAAAGCACACATTAAAATTGAAAAGAAACATTTTGAATTAACTAACCTGGAAGTGACCATGTAGAAAAAAGGAAAATAGCTGATTCTGTCCTGGTGTTTTTTCTGCTTAAGAAGCAATGAAATTCAACCACGACTAAGAGAGGATTGGGGTGAAGAGTTTACTCTTATTAAGATGAGTGACATATTGTTTCCTTGTGACAATGATCCAGTGAAGACAGGAAAATGTGATGTGAGAGACAAAAAGGAAAATTGAGGGAGAAATCTTAGTAAAAGTAAGAGCGCTTTGAAAAGATCCAAGTTCATGATATATATTTATACACACATGTATGCATGTGTGCATAGTTCTTGGCAAATTTCATTTTATATTTAGTAATATACTACAATATTTCTCATTTAAATTATGACTATATGCATGTCTTTTTAATAACTAGGTTTATACTATGTAACATATATATATATATATATATATATATATACATAATATAATTAATGCAATAATAGGACTGAAATTATAGCCTATTGGAGCCTGCAATGGTTCTAGACTTAGATAGCTCTATCATTTCTAACAGCATAAACATTGGCATGATTCTTAGCTTCAATGAAGCTCTATATTAATATTTATAAGATGAAAATAATAGTTTATTTTTGAGGTTATTGTGAGGTCAAATGCTCTCCACAAATTTTATGGGTATAAAGAAAATTGAGTGTGGATCATTGTAAAAATTAAGAGAAGGATTAAGAGAGGAAGGAGAACAAAGCGTAGGGGAGTAGGAAGTATCACCGTATTCCTAAATCTGTATATGTGAAATACAAGAAATCTGTTTACCTTAAGTAAAACTTTTTAAACTGTTAGTATCTGCTGTATAATAATAATTCAGTTCAGGCATCAACTCTTATATTTAACCTCTTAAGATCATCCCTGCCTAAACCCTTTTTCACAGAATTGTGTTAAGGACTGTGTATATTTTCTTCCTATTTGCTATTGTAATTGGCCTTTAAAAATATTTACTTATCTGAAAGGCAGAGTCTACAGAGGCAGAGGGAGAGATGATAGAGATAGAGATGGAGATAGATGGAGATGGAGATGGAGATGGAGAGAGATACAGAGAGAGAGATCAATCTTCCATCTGCTGGTTTACTTCACTTGCTTCTGATTGTTCTGTTGTGACTCATATTCATGCCATTCATATTCTATTTCAGCTCTGAATTTGAGCTTGTAAATCATTATCATTTTTTGTTAAGTATCAGCATACCCTTGATGTTACCCATATAACAGAAACTTGTGGTAAATAGAAATAAGAGCTTATGAACTTAGTCATGCATTATTAATAGATGATTAAAAGTAGGGCAGAGCGGCTGGCATTGTGATGTAGCAGGTAAAACTCCCACCTATGATGCAGGCATCCTATTTGGGCTCTGGTCCATGTCTCAGCTGTTCACTTTCAATCCAGCTCCCTGCTAACGGCCTGGAAAAGTATCAGAAATGGCCCAGGTTCTTAAGTCCCTGCAACCCACATTAAACCCAGGATGAATCTCCTGGGTCCTGGCTTTTACCTATTCTAGCCCCAAGCATTGTAGCCATTTGAGGCATGAAACAGCAGGTGGATCATCTCTTCTCTCTCTCTTACACACACATTCTCGCTCTCTCTCTCTCTCTCCCTCTCTCTCTCTCTGCCTCTGTCTATCCATCCCTCTCTGCAATGCTCACTTTCAAATAAATATTTTTTAAAAAAGTAGGGTAGGATTTAATTTCATTGTAGCTAACATTTGATATAAAAAACTCCAAACAATTCCATGTAAAATGGGCACATATTAAGTCCCTTTATTTGTAATTTCTAGTTAACAGAAAGGAAAGTAGTAAGAGAGTTTAGGGAATTTTGAGAAAGTAGTACCTACTAGTAGATATAACTGTCTTGAGTGGTTTTCTACAAAATTGAAGCAAATGTGAATGTGGCCACCTATCATGAAACTCGGTGAATACCATTTGCTCTCTGCCATAGATTTTCTTCATTAATTCAGCTTTCTTCCCTCACACCCTCTGCTGTGAGGGGACTTCTTACGTTTCCCAGACAAGGGTGGAGTCTTGGGCAGGAGGGAGCAGTGCATTGCCAAAACGTCATAGCATAAATTTCCTCAGTGGAATTTCTATTTGTTTTTTCAGGAGAAATCACAGTTCAAAGTAAGCTCTTTGCTTGGAACCAAGGAATAAGAATTCAAAGTAACCTCTGGTTGGAACCAAGGAGATTAAGAAACTTCTTGCTAATGAAACTGAAATTTATTTTTTCGCTTGACTTTTATGTGATGGAACTTAAATAACAGAAAACAATTTAGGAAACCTTTAGCTTGTTTTTTATCTATTATTTTGAATAAAATATAACAAAGCTGCTATTTTGACATTTATAAAAATAGTTGCTTAAATTCAACTGTCCAGAAAATAAGTCCGGTATAATTTATAGATGAGAAAGACAAACATATTCCTTTTGTTAGGACTTATGCATTGTCTTTTCTTATCATTTAATGTTGGTTTACACAAAATATTGCCATTAATATCACATGTATAAACTACTTAATAGTGCCTGATTCATTAGTGATTTGCTATAATACCATTTATTACATCAATTATTTTCTAAATAAATACAGGCCAGAATATATTTATGAGATTTTCTTCTCCCTATTTTTGGTGTTGTGTGTTCTCATCTTGTATCTGAGGGCAAATTACATTGTCTTGCTGCACTCGTTTGGCAGGATCCCTTAGGGCATGTACCTCAGTCACTAAGTGTTCTGTTACACGTGCATTTGTTGAGTGTATTACTTTTAAATTTTTATTTATTTAAAAGTCAGAGTGTGTGAGAAAGAAAGGGAGAGATAGAGATGAAAAAGAGAGACAGAGAGACAGACCAAGAGAATCTTCCATCTACCAGTTCACTCCCCAAATACACAGAACAGCCTGGATTGGGCCAGGCCAGTTAGGAGCCACAAACTTCACTGGTGTTTCCCACATTATTGGCAGAAACCTGAGTAGTTGGATGATTATCAGCTGTCCTCTAGATGAATTAAAAGGAAGTTGGATTGAAATGGAGGTGGGATTTGATCCCAGGCACTCTGAGACAGGTTGTGGCATCCCAAGTAGGGGCTTGATCAGATGCTCCCGAACGTACCTATCTAGTGCAACGAGAGGCTTAAATATTTTATTCTTATTGGGCTTATACTCGAACTTCTCTCTTCAGATATTTAGGTTTACATTATTCTCCTCAGTTCTTCTGGAACTCTAAGTTCTCTCTTTTGACTACTCTTACATGTGTCATATTTTTCCTTTTAAAAAAGTCTGTTCTTCAGATAATTTCTCTTTTAAGTCCTAATTTTATTTTTAAAATTTTTAATTAGTTTTAACAGATTCAATATAGTTCAAGAGACAATTTCATCAATATAACTATTTTCAGTATAATATTATTATATTTTACTTTGTCTAATGTAAACCTTTAGAATTCCTATGACTTCATTCCAAATTTTTCATTGGATTTCAATCTACTATTTCAATTCTTTTGGAAGTTCTTCATTTCAATGAACATCTTTTATTATATTTTCTTGAAGATATTAATCATCTCTTTTTTTACTGACATGAAAAAATCTCCAGAAAATATTTATCCTGCCTAACTGAGAAGTTTTTACCCTTTGTCTTATATCTTCCCGTTCCATAATCCCCACCCCCTCTTAGCCTCTGGCACATGCTGTGCTACTCTCTGGTTCCTTAAGTTCAACATAGCCACATCTTTTGTACTAGATCAAATATTTTGAATATGTGGATATTTTCTGTAATCAATTTTATTTTTGGTTGTCAGATATCTTTTGAAATTGTTTGGGTAGTTTCAACTGAAAAAGAATGCAGTGGATACAAGCCCCTATTGTTGTTTCCATACTGGATGGTCTGATGTTGTCTTTACAAAACCTATACACTGGGAGAAGATCATGTTAATTATTAACTGCTTTTAGATAACTCTGGGTAGGAATTTGGTATGATATAATATTCTTTGGGTTATGGATATACAGTTAGCGTCACAGTCAAAGTAAAGGATTTTTTTTCCCCTAAGATAGGGTTTCCCAAACTCATCATTAATAATCTCTCTGGTCAGATAATTCTTTACTGTGGTATTTTGTATGATGCTCAGTAGCACCCTTGGACTCTGTCCACTAACTGCCTGCTTTACCCCTTCTCTCTGGAATTTTTATCAACTAAAAATGTCTCTAGAGTTTGGCATGTCCATTGGGGTGAGGGTCAAGATTAACTGTAGTTGACAACTACCTCTCTAAATTAGGAACAAGCAAAAATGACTTAACTTCCTTTCAACATTGTACTGGAAGTTCTAACTAGTTCAATAAGCTAGGGCAATGAATCAAGAAAATAGATTGGAAATTTACAGAGATAGATACCGCATGTTGAGAGGACTTTCTAGCCAATGGTATCTCAAAATTCAGGAGGACACCCAGTGCAAATGGCTTGATTTCTAACTATCAGATATCAACTAAGAAAACTAAACCAAACAAAATAAATATTCTTTGGGTAAACAGTTTTCTTTTCAGAGTTGGAGAAGAGAAAGAGCAAAATGTGTGCTGGAAATAAACTAATTATGTTTTCTCATCGTCTACTCTGAGATAGTAATGGATTAAAACATGTACAAGAAGACATAGATGAATATATGTTGATACATAAATATTTAAAATATAAAAGAAAATTAGAGATAAAGGAAGGTTCTTTTTTATAGTAAAAGATCTGTTTATAAAGTAGAAAAATAATGGACAAAGTAAATCACAATTAGGATAATATCTCAGTACTACTTCTTGCTAGCAAGAATCAACAAAATGGAGCCGGCGCCGTGGCTCAATAGGCTAATCCTCCACCTTGCGGCGCCGGCACACCGGGTTCTAGTCCCGGTCGGGGCACCGGATTCTGTCCCGGTTGCCCCTCTTCCAGGCCAGCTCTCTGCTATGGCCAGGGAGTGCAGTGGAGGATGGCCCAGGTGCTTGGGCCCTGCACCCCATGGGAGACCAGGAAAAGCACCTGGCTCCTGGCTCCTGCCATCGGATCAGCGCGGTGCGCCGGCTGCAGCGGCGGCCATTGGAGGGTGAACCAACGGCAAAGGAAGACCTTTCTCTCTCTGTCTCTCTCTCACTGTCCACTCTGCCTATCAAAAAAAAAAAAAAAAAAAAAAAAAAAAGAATCAACAAAATGCTAAATTTAGTGGTTGAGAGTATAGGAGATGTGAGATATTTACACAGTCTTATAGTATATCCCCACAAAATACTTATTAATCACAATTGGAAGATTAATAATTTTATAATAGAGATGATGGTGACTGTCTTAGTCAGCTTTTATTTATTTATTTATTTATTTATTTATTTATTTGATAGGCAGAGTTAGATAGTGAGAGAGAGAGAGACAGAGAGAAAGATCTTCCTTCCGTTGGTTCACCCCCACAAATGGCCGCTAAGGCCTGCGCTCTGTGCCGATCAGACGCCAGGAGCCAGGTGCTTCCTCCTGGTCTCCCATGCGGGTGCAGGGACCTAGCACTTGGGCCATCCTCCACTGCTCTCCCGGGCCACAGCAGAAAGCTGGACTGGAAGAGGAGCAACCAGGACAGAATCCGGTGCCCCAACCAGGACTAGAACCCCGGTGTGCAGGTGCCACAGGCAGATTAGCCAAGTGAGCCACAGTGCTGGCCTTAGTCATCTTTTCATCACTGCAAAAATAACTATGAAGAAAGGAAGCTCATGTGGCTCACAGTTTAGCAGATTCACAGTGCAAGATCAGGAAGCCCCTCCTGGTTCAGACATCTGCTGAAACTGGCAGATAGCAACAGAAGAGAATGCTTAGGGGAAGGATCACTCACTGAGCCTGGAAACAGAGACATGAAGCTCAATCATTGCTTCTGTCTTTGTGGTCTCTACTTATAAAGCCACCACTACTTGATCATGGGGCCTCTACCTTAACAACTTAACCAGTATAATCACTTCCTAAAAGTTCCACATTCAAACACCAAACTGGATTAGTTTCCATGCTTAACACAGTAAACATTAATATTACTCCATTAAACATGAATAGAAGGCTCTGGGGGTAATATAAGACTCTGAGAGGTCACTCAGACTAAAACCAAACCGTAACAGAGAGGATAAGATGTTAAGAAATTATCCAAGAAATAGCAGTTGAACACTTTCCATGTTTTTGAGGACAGAAGTATACATATTTAAGATCTTCAGAAACTTAAAACAGGCATAATTCAAATAAAACTAGAGGAAGCATAATCAAGTGACTGAAAACCTGTAATCCACTGAAAAACACTTTTGAAGGAATCAGAGAAAATAGGCAGATTATGTAATACAGACAGGGCGACTTAAAACTCCAGTTATTTGGCATTAGAAAACATGGAAGTTAAAGGAAGCTGGGTGGAACAGTTTTAAAGAGTTTGGAAAAGTAAACTGCTAACAGAATTCTATGTCTAGAAAGTATGTCTTTAAAGAATAAATCTTAAAATTAAAGCAATTAGGCAAATAAACAAGAAGATTATTTGCCACCAATACCTGCTCTACCATAAATTCCAAAATAGTTTACTCAACATAAAAGAGCATTTATAAGGCAAAGATACTTGATTTGATATATCATTTGAAGATTAAACTGGAGATCTTTGCCACAAGACAAGAAAAGAAAAGATACACAGATCAGAAAGGGAGAAGTAAAAATATATTTAATGTCACATAATATAATTATTCACTTAGAAAATCCGAAAGAATATACAAAAATGACTATGATTATGATTAATGTTATCTCAGGAGAGTTCAGTACCAAAGGCCATTGTAGGAAAATCAATAGCACTTTTATTTAGTAAGACAAAAAAGAAAAAAATTAAATTATACATTCAGTTTCAATGTAATGATAATGAGAGATTTAACAAAAGCATCTAAGGAATGTACATCATAAATTGCAAATCACTGTGGCAAGAAATAGGGAAATACCTAGATAAATGGATTCATGATCCACATTCAGGGATTTGACGACACCAATCCACCCTCAATTAAGCTATAGATAGTAATAAATGTTAGCAGGCTTTTTGGAGGAGCATGACAAACTGATTCCTAATTTTTGTTAAAAAGTGCAAGACATTTAGAATACAAAGAACAACTTTTTAAAAAAGTTTATTCATTTCTTTTTATTTGAAAGAGATAAAGAGAGGGAGATTCAGTGGCCTTCCATTCGCTGGTTCACTCCTCATGTAAACGCAAAGGCCAGGAGCTTCATCTGGGTCTCCCATGTGGGTAATGGGATCCAGGCACGTAGGTCAGCTTCTGCTGTCTTTCCAGTTCATTAGCAGGGAGCTGGATAGGAAGTGGAGGAGCTGGGACATGTACTGTTGTCCATATATGATGCTAGTGTTGCAGGTGGAGGTTTACCCACTACACCACAACCTTGGCCTCTAAAGAACAATTTATGAAAACTATAACAGTCAAGGTAGTTTGAAATTGACAAAAGATAGACATAAGATCAACAGAATGGAATAATGAGTCCAGGAAAAGTTCCACATATCTTTGGCCAATTGAGTTTAGATGAATGTTTCAATGTCATTTAATATTTTTGCCACAAACAATGCTGCAAAAATTTTATATCTGTTTGGATCTGTACATTGAAACTTACCTCACATCATACCCAATTTTATCCAAAAAGATCTTGGTAGAAAATCTCAAATTGCAAAATTTCCTGAAGGAAACACTGTATTGTTTCATGGTATTACATATATGTATTGTAAACATAGTATTTGTGACTTCGAATTAATAAGCATATTCTTAGATTACATACATATAGCGCTATCTTAGAATCAAAAACATTTGCTCTAAAGAAAGCTTAGTACAAACATGAGAATGCACCAATCAGAGAGCATTTTTGCTACATGTATAATAGATAAGGAAATGTCTAGAGTATATAAAGAATTTCTACAGCTCAATAAGAGGAAAAAATCTTTTTTTTTTCAACTTTTATTTAATGAATATAAATTTCCAAAGTACAGCAAATGGACTACAATGGCTTCCCCCCATAACGTCCCTCCCACCCGCAACCCTCCCCTTTCCCACTCCCTCTCCCCTTCCATTCACATCAAGATTCATTTTCGTTTCTCTTTATATACAGAAGATCAGTTTAGCATACATTAAGTAAAGATTTCAACAGTTTCTTAAAATGGACACTTTACACAAGAATGTCAAATAAGAACATGAAAAATGACTTAACATCACTTAATAGGGAAATATAAAAAACCCACAATTATATATCACTCTACACATTTTATAAAGATTACAGTTAAAAAGCAGGACCAGCATTACCAAATGTGGGCAACATTATACTAAGAAGACACCAATCTGCTTAAAGTATTTAAATATCTTTCCACAAAAGTTAGGGTACAATTCATGTGTTACATGTGATATTCATTTGTCTTGTTTTGGTACTGGTCAGATGATGGTATTGTGAGCACACTTTTACTTTCTAATGATGTAGTTTATCATCTCTGTGCCTTTGCAATATTCCCTTGGCTAATATCTGCAATATCATTTTTATCTATATAAACTGTTTCTCATTATTCTTCAAGATAAGCCTCTCTGCATATCCAACCTTAGTGTCTCCATGCAGAGCAGAACACTCTCCTCTCTGAGCTACACTAGTGCTGGCAACAAATTCTCTCGCATAATAAAAGTTGTCACATTATCCTATTTTTATTTTAACTATTATAGATGTTATCTTACACCTTAAAGATATATAAACCAACTCAAGAATGGAATTCTATTTGTGCTCATGTTTATCTTTAGATATAAGCACGGTGCCTGACAGATTGACTCTTAGAGTTGTTCGTACCTAAATATTCAAAACTGGTAAGTCTTCAATAGACACACTGGAATGGATGAGTCAGTGTGTTGGAGCATTACTGGCCAGAATCTACTTCATTGCTCTCAGAAGCTACAGAAGGAAAGAGGAGGCATAAAAGTAGAGGATTATAGTTTAACAATACTCTTGTGATGCAGTCTAGATTATATCTGTGTGTATACGCCTTGAGAATGAACTGGGATTCTGTAATATTTATATTGTGCCTTAGGCTTATGTCAAGCATTCATTAGTTTCAGACCTTCAGATTCAACATTTCTCTGTTTGTGTTAGTGTAACTCATATGTACCCTGACATCAATGTGGTTGCTTTGAATTTCTTTTTTTTTTTTTTTTTTTTTTTTTTTTGACAGGCAGAGTGGACAGTGAGAGAGAGAGACAGAGAAAGGTCTTCCTTTGCCGCTGGTTCACCCTCCAATGGCCGCCGCTGCAGCCGGCGCACCGCACTGATCCTGGCAGGAGCCAGGAGCCAGGTGCTTTTCCTGGTCTCCCATGGGGTGCAGGGCCCAAGCACCTGGGCCATCCTCCACTGCACTCCCTGGCCATAGCAGAGAGCTGGCCTGGAAGAGGGGCAACCGGGACAGAATCCGGCGCCCCAACCGGGACTAGAACCCGGTGTGCCGGCGCCGCAAGGTGGAGGATTAGCCTATTGAGCCACAGCGCCGGCTCTGCTTTGAATTTCAAACTCTTCGAAACTGAGACTTCAAATCTAGATGTCATTAATTAGGTGGTAAATTTGAATTTGTCTTATCATGGTCAAGAAATAGAATTGTCACTGTCTATGCTTCACCTTAAAAATACCTAGGGATTTCAAAGAGGCAAAAATATCAAACACAGCTCATGTTTATATGAATTTCAGCCAAAAGGGATCCACTGTTCTGAAGAAAACCAAATTAATTTAAGCACCCAAGCCATGTTCTTGCCTGGTTTCTCTATTTCTGAATCTTTCCCAAAGCAGCTCATAAATAAATGAGATGAACAAAGTCCATTTTAACCATTAGAGACAACTTCTAAAAGATTTAAAAGTTTTTAAGTTTTCATTCAGATCCCTATTACATATTACTGTCAAAGATAATTTGATGACCATTCATCTAAAATAGCACCCTTGCTCACCATCTAAACTACTGACGTACCTTATTTTCTTGGCTCATTATATATTTAGTGACTTATTGTTTATTGCCTGTCACTCCTCAACAAAATTGATGTTTGGTGAAAGTATTAATATTGTTTAATTCACTGAAATATTCCCTGGTACCATGAAGTGTGTCTGACTCTTAAAAGGTGTGCAACATATTTTGTTAAATAAAAAAAAATGATCTGAGATAATTTGGCCTGAAAAAGTTGCAGATGGAGAAATTAATACTTCATTGCCTAAGCTGGTGGAGGGAAAAGTGCTTATTTTCCATAATTGCTAGTTTTATGCAAAGAGTAGGAAATTTTAATTTCCTTAGTTTTGTTCTTGGATCTGCCACCACTTAATAAATGTCAATTTCCCTATCTGTAGAAAGGAATAATAATATCTACCAGCGATATTCCAAATTGCAACTTTGAATCTTGAATTTTATCAAAATCTGTTTTGTTGTCAGGTACTGATTTGACCTTTTGAAGAATGAATTGTTCAATTTTCATTTAAATTCATTGCATTCCCAGACTTAAGGTAATTGATCAATAAATGTGTGACCATCATACAAATAATATTATGCTAGTGATATGCTCATGCCATTTGGATTTTTTATTTATATCTGAAATTCACTATCATAGATGGTAAATATTTAAATAACTCCAGATTTAAAAAGAGCTCATTATATCATTTATTTGTTGAGATTGGTCAGTTTCTGTGTTACTAGAAGAAAAAAATCTTAGTGAATTGATATTAATAATTATGAATTATACAATAATTGAATAAAAGGAAAATATATTGGCAATTTATAGAAATATTAAGAACATATGTGCCAGATAAATTTAGAAAAACATTATGTCTTTTGAAACATCCAAATGCTTTGAAAAATTTTAATACAACATTAATAATATTAGATTAAATAATAATTTTGCTCACTGTCTAACTCTGTCAAATAAAAAATAATAATTTTAATGATTTGAGAATCATATAAAGAACTAGTCATCATGTTAAGTAAAATAATCTGTAAGAATTCTATTTTCCTTTTATTTATTTAATTCCTTGAAGGCACTTGAGTTTTGAAAAAAATAAAATGTTATTTTTTATATAAAATATTATAAAATATTTTATAAAAATATTTTGTTGTCATTCAATTAAAAATGTGACATCAAAGTTTTGATAGTAAAAAGTTTAGAGCCATGTTAAACAGTTCTTGTAACAAATCATCTTTGAGCCAGTGAATGAATACATTTTTTAATCATTACAGTTTTATGAACATGTAAATTTATGACTGGTTAAAGAAAATGTGATACATACACACACACAAAGACACCCACACACACTATGGACTACTACTCAACTATAGAAAGAATGAAGTCCTGCTTCTTGCGACAAAATGAGTGCAACTGGAAATCAATGTGCTTGGAGAAATTAGCCAGTCTCATAGACAAATGTCATATGTTTTCTCTGATATGTGGCAGTCAATACAGAATACCATAATATGTATAGGAGGGATATGATTATCATTCTGAACTCTCATCTATACTCCTGTAGAACTGTGGTCTTCTTTCTTTTTAGTTGTTGAATATTATGATTAGTGGTGATTTAAGCCTTTGAATATACAGTGGATTAAAATTATGTCTTTGCAAAAACTGAGGAAGAGAGGGGAGGGAGAGAGAGAGATATTGAGGGGGAACAGGAAAGTGAGAGAAGTATGATTTTCTTCTTGGAACTTTACATATGGAATGCATAAAATCTGTCCCCTTCATATAAATAAAATTAAAAAAATAAAAAATGAAAAACTTAGTAAATAAATCATTTATCCACTACACACAGCTGAAAATGATCATCTGATAAATGCAATTGTAAAAGCACGAACAATTTTGTTCCTACAATATAATTTCACATGTTTAAAATTTGGCCACTAAAACACTTAGTTAATAAAAATAATTATTGTCTAGAGACTATTTCAGCTTTTTTAATAAATACATTTCTTTTATGAGTAGGATTTAATATCTACTTCTATAAAATATTGATTTTTATTGTCTGCTGTTCAATTTTTTTCAAAATAGTTGCATCTTGAGGTTTGAAGATTGTATGATTAATCCACATGCAGTTCCTGGCTATAACTAGTGCAGGGTTGGTGATCCTATTTGTGAAACATGGATATACTTTGACAGTCAAATAAAGCATTTTTATCTACTTTATTCCCTCTAGAGTAACCCTGGGAATCTCTTTACTAATTCTTTCTAGTTGCCTTTGCATAAATAATAGTTTACCATATTTGCAAGAAGAATTAAAAAGACACATCCTTTTCCATGAAATTCAGTACAAAGAATAATCAAAACTGCTTCCAGAAATATGAACTCTAATGCTTTTAATTTGTATATATATATATAATACAATATTGAAAAATATATTTTATGACAGTAAATTTATTATTATTTATTTATCTGAGACACAGAGAGGTAGGGGGTTTCCATATATTGGTTTACTTCCAAAATGCCTGAAATAGCTGAGGCTGGGCCTGCACCAAAACCAGGAGCCACGTATTTAATCCAAGTTTCCTAAGTATGTTTGAGCCATCACCACCAATTTTCAGAATCTTCATTAACAGAAAGCTACAGTCAGGAGCTGGGGCTGGGCTTTGAACAAAGCTCTTTGAAATGGAATGTAGGCATCTTAAAGAGACTGAAAGATTTAAAAGTCCATTAATTGTATCAACTTGTGTTGGAGCAGACCACATATGGTAAATTTATGTCTATGTTTATGATATAAATCTATATTTATCTACTTATAGCCAAAAATGGAAATTATTTAATAAAAACAGTACATAAAAACAAAAGGCATATATTTTCTCTGAATTTATATTTTATTTGGTTTCATACTTACATGATAGAATAACAACAGTACACATTTCGAATTTTCTAAATTTTTTCTGGAAGCATGCATTATCATTATATTTAGAAAATATAAATTATTTTAAATTAATAAGTATATAAAATAAATAATAACTTTTCTGTGAACTGGATTGTACCCTTGCCTATACCCCATTCATGTATTGAAGCCCTAACCCCCATTGTGACTGTATTGGAGATCAAATCAGGGTCTTTAAAAGTTATCAAGTTTAACTGAGGTGGTAAGGCTTGGATCCTATCCCTAAAAGATTGACGACATTATCAGAAGAGGAAGAGGAAGGCAGATCTGTCTCTATGCACACAGGTTATGTTATAACACAGCAATAATGTGGCAAACCAAAATCCAGGAAGATGGCCCTACTCAGAAACTGAGTGGGCTGAAAAGTTCTTGAACGTTTAGCCTCCAGAACTCTGAGGCAGCCACTCAGTCTGGGATATTTTGGTATAGCAGTGTGAGAAGACTAAGACGTATACTATGTTCATCTTTATAGTGGGTAGGGAAGGAACGAAGGATGCATTCAAAATGCTAAAGTGCTTTAAAATACACAAAATGCTTTGAATAGTGTGTAAAACATGCAAGAATCTCCTGTGAGCATTTCAGTCTCAGTGATTTCTCAGTGTTCTTCCAAAAAGGAAGCTCTGTTTGTTGTTTTGTTTTGTTTTACATGTTCCAACTAATACAGCATCACCAGAAATGTCAAGGATTATCTGTGTATGTTATATTTTTTACATACATAACCTGCAATGTTCAGGTATACCATCTGGAACAAGTCATCAGTAGAAAATTGGGATGATTATTATGAGGTTCACTTAAAAATAATTCCTATGAACAGTGGATCCTTGGCATGCCATTAATGTTTTATGTTATTAAACACTGCTCTTCCATATTGCTGCTTAAAGAAACAAGGAAATTGGACAAGATTCTGCTTTATCTTCTGTGTTTGGAATTAAATGAGAAAGGTAAATAAAATATATTCTGCACTTGGATATTATGCAAGAATAAGAGTTGTGATTAGACATGTATCTCAAATGCATTGTCTTTTCCATAAGAATCATGTTCACCAACTGCGAGATAAGCCAGGTAACATAAGTAGGTAAAAAAATTGCTTTTTTGTTATAAATTTTAATTGGATACAACATGCTTTACCAAACAAAGTGAAACCACTGAAAAATGGAGTTCCTGTGTCAGTGCTAAGCAGATTGTTAAGATTATATGAGTACAATAGTAGCCATTTTAATAGAAAAATTCCTGAGATGTGTGGCAAGTTCAATATGCTAATATGCAATGACAGATATATCAAGTTAATTTTTAACACTGGGATTCATGGGGTGAGCATTGGGCCCGGTGGGGAAAATGTTTTGGATGCTGGCCTCCCAGACCAGAGTGCCTGGGGTCAAACCCCATTCCACCTCTGATTGCAGCTTCCTGCTAATGCCTCAAGTGGTGAGACCCCTGCCACTTCACATGGGAAACTGGCAGTGAGTCCCTGGCTCCCCTGGCTCTGAACTGTCCCAGCGCTGGATGTGGTGAGCATTAGGGAAGTGAACAACAAGATCACAGTTTTCTCTCTGCCTTTTCCCTGTGTGTGTCTAAAAATAATAATAATAATAAAAAGAAAATACTGGGAAAAGTGAGGAAAAATGATTAGAACACAGGAATCCTATTCAGAATTGCCTTCCTATTTTTTGTTATACCACGATTTTCAATCGTGATCCCTTCCTTCAACACATGCAGTACCTGCTTTGTAATGAGCACATTGGTACACAATAGTGTTAGAATAGAAAACCACTTAGACAAATTTCTCACCTTTACACAATTCACATTCATTCTGACTCCAGTTTTCCTCTGCCTCTCAAAAAATTGTTCTTGAAGTCCAGGTTACTTACAATAAGGAATCTTAATTGGTTGCTATATTATTTTATGTAATACCTGGTGCATATAAAGAAATATTTATTTGTTCTCACTGGTTCCTAACACAGACCTCCTAAAATATTTATAAGTTCCTGAATGATGGGCATGGTAGGAATATCTTTTTTTTATTATTTTTATTTTTTGACAGGCAGAGTGGACAGTGAGAGACAGAGAGAAAGGTCTTCCCTTGCTGTTGGTTCACCCTCCAATGGCCGCCACGGCTGGCACATTGCGGCCGGCGCACCGCGATGATGCGATGGCAGGAGCCAGGTACTTCTGGTCTCCCATGGAGTGGACAGTGAGAGAGAGAGACAGAGAGAGAGGTCCTCCTTTGCCGTTGGTTCACCCTCCAATGGCCGCAGCGGCCTACACATTGCGCTGATCCGATGGCAGGAGCCAGGTACTTCTCCTGGTCTCCCATGGGGTGCAGGGCCCAAGCACTTGGGCCATCCTCCACTGGACTCCCGGGTCACAGCAGAGAGCTGGCCTGGAAGAGGGGCAACCAGGACAGAATCCAGTGCCCTGACCAGGACTAGAACCCGGTGTGCCAGTGCTGCAAGGTGGAGGATTAGCCTAGTGGTTTGTGGCACCGGCCGGTAGGCACATCTTAAATAGAGCTCCTAAATCCTGTGGAATTTTTGGTGGTGACGGTAATGTCTTTAATTGTAGTGAGGAGACTCTTGATGGGTTTCTGGGTCACCAGAAATACCAAGCTGTGATTAGAATTGTGGGGATTCCAGCCTCATGTGTTAATGATCAACCATGTCTATATGATGAATTCTCTATACAAATTCTTGAACTACAAGGTTCACAGAGATGCTGAGCTGGTGAAAACATCCATGTGAGAAGGTGGGATATACTGAGTCCATAGGACCTGAAGTTCCTGTATTCAGAATACTCTGGACCTTATACCTCCTCATCTTGTTGTTCCATTGAACCCTTTGTAATAAACTTGTAAATATAAGTAAAGTGATTCTCCGAATTCTATGATCCATTATAGCAAGTTATTTTACTTGAGGAGGGCATAGAAAAATTGTAGATAAGTAGGGCTGATACCTTATGAGGACAGGCTTATGGGACTAAGTCCCTAAACTGTAGGGTTTGTGCTAACTCTGGGTGGTGTCAGAATTCCATTAAATTTTATGCCATGCATTTGGTGTTGGTAGAGAATTGGAGTACTTCTTTGTGGAAAGCCCACAAAATTGAAGCTAGAAGTACTGTGAATAGAGAAATAGTTTTTTTTCTTTAGGACCTTACATGACACTGTGCTCAATAAATGTTTGATAATAATGAGAATTATGACGCTTACGTCAGAATAAAATAACACTGAGAAGGAATCATTCTTTGCACGGCTTATTTTGGCAAATGTTCCTACTGCTAATCATAGAGCATATTGGTAAGAACTCAATGCAAGCACAGGTTTCGATGGTACTACTGTAATTTCCAGACAAATTGGTACATAAAATTGCACATCCTGTGAACACACTTTGTCATTTTCAAGTGTTTTTCTCTGGAACAACCTTCCTTGGATTGCCATGTGGCAGGTAATTTGCTGGTCAGTACTGTGAGGAAAAAGAAAAGGCTTTTGAATTTGCCTTCCTTCACCCATGTCACATCTCTAGACATTTCACTTTCAGAGTAAACAAATGTAGTTTACTTTGATGCAAAGTTTAATAACTTTATTATAAAGGTGCCTGACTTGTCAGATTGAAAGGATGATATTAGACAATAAATACTATCTAAAGTTTGCAATATTAAGAAAGGTTTAAAAAAAGGACTGATGAAAAGTCAGTTATGTTCTAGGATAATAAGAATGGAACAGACATGAAAGAAAATGAACATGATAAACTTCATTATTATGAGACATTGAAATAAGACAGAACCCAAGTCTAATTATGTGACTTTTATTGAGTTTCTCATACATAGAGAAGGGCACATAAATTATTAATGTTAGTATTTGGAAAAAGATAAAAAGAAAACATCTTTAACTTAGAGCTGAAAATCTATACACATTTATAATTCTAAATTAAGATTGATACTGTACTAATTAGAGCCAATGAATATACATAGAAATTTTTGCCTGCCCAGCTAGTTTGATTAAATATTTTATAATGTGTTTATGTTAAACAGACACATATATAGTAGCGAGGTTTCTAGCTATATTATTACTTCACCATTACATGAATTACCATAAATTGTCTGTACTCTCTTCCTTTTGCTTCCAGAAGTTCATTAAAGTTTATCTTGATCAGTCCATTAAAATCTATTTAATCACAGTTGTAAAATGGCTGTTATGGGCACACATTTGGTATCTACTTTTCCCCAGCCTCCAACAAAACTAATATAATTATAGTATGATTAACTCATGGTCATTTAATTATTAGGTGACCCGTGCAATCATCCCATAAAGGTTTATTCGCTTGATCATTTGACTGTTGAAAGAAGATTTCTTATAACGTTTGACTATGCATCATGAAGACAAAGGTATTTAATAAAATCACTAGGGTCCACATAGGTTCTTAGATATGCTTGTGCTTACATAAAGTAGACATGACTGAAAGATACTGAAGAGTATAAATCTTACCAGGAAATTGCTTTCCTTATTCTGATATATTTCTCATCATTAAAATGTAGCTTTATCTAGCTTAAGAGTGTGAGTTATTTTTAAATTTACTATGACAATTTGAAAATCTGAATGTTTCAATTACTATTTTTGGAATACACTATATATTCTTTAATTAATGAGAAAAATAGCCAGTAGGAAGATATAAGAATTTAGTTTCTATCTTTGATATAGCAACTTGTTAAGGTTTTTAAAGAAATTGTCAAAAGATAGATAATTACCTCTGCCATGGACCAAAACAGAAATGAGATGAAAAAATAATTTCTGAAAAAAGTGACATATAAAATTAAATTCAAGATGTCAATGTACTCATGATGGAGAAATTGAACAAAATTGGATGCAGGCAGCTAGCTGAGCTTATTAATCAGCAAACTGAATTCATTTTTTAGGATGAAGAGAAAATGAAATGTAGAATGGGATAAAGAACATTAAAATGCAAGCTCACTGATAGATAATTATGCCACTAGATTATTACCAGATTTTTTGACAACTCCATTATAACTGCTACAAAAATCACAATAAAGTTTGTTCATATTTGACATTATGTAAAATTTATAATATCAATGTTTCACTTATACTCCAGACACATGAGTATCATTATGTTACTAAATATGTATATATGAAATACATGAAACTTGTATAACAAAAATTTAACAAAGAAAGTACGTCGACAACAATATGACATTCCATGCAAGTACTCCCTAAGAGCAGCTTGAGTATGACCACAAATAATTTTAATTTTTTAATTACACTTTTCAGAGTTCACTAATCATGAAAGACCTATGTTATATGAAGTAAACTATATCAGGGGTCATTACTGAAGGTATATTCTTATGAGAATCCCAAAGCTATATTTATGATTGAAAATGTGTATTTGGAACATACGCTAAATTGATCTTCTGTATATAAAGATAATTGAAAATTAATCGTGATGTGAGGGGGAAGGGGAGAGGGAGTGGGAGAGGGGAGCATTGTGGATGGGAGGGAAGACACGGGGGGGGGGGGGAGGAGGCTATTGTGGTCCATAAGCTGTACTTTGGAAATTTATGCTCATTAAATAAATTAAAAAAATAAAATAGTAAAAAAAAGAAAATGTGTATTTGGGGCCAGTGTTGTGGCATAGTGAGTAAAACCACTGCCTGCAATGTGGGCATTACATACGGGTGCCAGTTTGTGACCCAGCTACTCCACTTCTGAACCAGCTCCCTCCTAATGGCCTGGGAAAAGCAGCGGACTATAGCACAAATGCTTGGGCTCCTGCAACCCATACGGGAGATCTGGAAGATGCTCCTAGCTCCTAGGAGCTCCTAGCTTTGGGCTGGCCCAGACCTGGGGATTGCAGCCATCTGGGGTATGAAGCAGTAGATAGAAAAATATCTCTGTCTTCCCCTCTCTCTCTCTGTAAGTCTGACATTCCAATAAATAAGTACATCTTTAAAAATAAAATACACATTTATGCTATTTAGATTTAGAATTGGGAAGTCCATGTATATCTTAGCCAAAAAATAATTTCATTATAGAATAAAACTTAATTCTTATGCTATTTAATATTGAACTTACATGATGCCTGTTATGAACAAGTGGTACTAAGGTCATATTTTATTCTGTATGGAGAAAAGATTTGATATTCATGAATTCAATGAAGCATTTAACTAAAAACACTATTTTTATTGTGTCTGCTGTATTGTGACAATTATAAGCTAGGGGGAGATAACTTTTTATTATCACACGCTATGGTGTGAACGTCTGGGTTTTCCCATAACCACAGGGTCAGGGAAAAAGAAGTGGGGCCTTTGGAGAGGTGACTAAGTCATGAGGTTGGAGTTTTCATGATTGGGATTAGTGACATTATCAAACAAGCCTGAGGGATCTTGGACCTCTCCTCCACCAGGTGAGGTCCCAGTATGGAGGAGCTATGATGAAGCATGCCCTTGCTGGACACAAATTTGCTAGTACCTTGATTTTAGACTTCTATATCTTGAACTATGAGACATTAATTACTGTTGTTTATCAACTATCCTGTCTATAGTATTTTGTTATAGTATCACAGATGGACTAAGACATATTAAAATATATAATAAACATCTTCCTTTTTCATGTATATAGCACACTTGATTTTCATCTAAAAATAATTTAAATTTAGGAGCCTGTGTTGTGGTACAGCAGGTTAAGCTGCTGCCTGCAGTGCTGTCATCCCATATAGGCACTGTTTAGAGTCCTGAATGGTCCACTTCTGACCCAGCTCCCTGCTAGTGTGCCTGGGAAGGAAGCAGAAGATGGCTCAATTGCTTGGGCCTCTGCACCCATATGGAAGACCCGGATGAATTTCCAGGCTCCTGCCTTCAGCCTGGCCCAGACTGGCCAATTTGAGGAGTGAACAAGCAGACTGAAGATATCACCCCCCCTCCAACTCTGCCTTTCAAATAAATTAAATATTTAAAAAATAAATAAAATTTCATTTTATGTCAAAATTGTTTAACCAGAAAATACCTTTCAAAAATAATTTTGTTGAATATAGAAGTTGTCAAAGTTCTAGATTTTACCAAAAATGTGTGTTCTATTTGCAATTCACTAAGTAGCAATGTCTTTAGCAAAACAAGAATTTTTCTCCACTAGAGAGGTATGAAATACACTCTTGTTTAAATATGGAGTTTTGAAAACTCATATTCAAACCCTGAATAGATTATGAAAGATGAAACTATTGATCTAGTCACTACAAATAAGGATTCAATTTTGCCACCATTTCTGTTTCCATTTTGGTTATTGTTTAATGAGAGATATTGAGGCTAGATGGAATATACAATTGTTTACTTTCTTTAGGAAATAAAAATGATAAATTTTAAGAACAGAAAATATTAATTACAATAGTTTTAATTACCTGATGAATTATACATTTTAAATTTATTTCTGTGATACAATTTTAAAACATTATACACATCCACGTGATAACTCAGTTAAGGTAATTGATCTTGTTAATGCCCATGAGAGATTCGCATTCTTTCCCAGAAAAGACGTTACTGCATTTCACATGGTTAAAACATGACAGTCTTTACTCTTTTTTCGGAGATTTCTTCTCACTTCACGTAATGAACCAAATTTTAGGTTACTACATTATGTGTTAGATTATCAGGTGGAAATATATATAATAAAAACAATGGCTGCCTTTACTCTCAATGCTGTATTGAAGATCTGACAACCAGTCACCTTAAGTATACACTTTATGAAGCCAGGGACATGTAATTCTAAGAGAAGAGAACATGATTTTGTTCTAAATTACTGCAAGTTAAGGTGAAAAGATTTGAAAATTTAAATAATTTTCTTGAAAGTTTGTAACATTACTGACAATAATAATGAGTGAAAATAGGAAACAAAGGGATAGAAAGTATTGCTAATAATTTCACTTATTTTGACCATATCACAAATATTGGCAGTTAATTTGTGGAGGTATTCCAAGTTCATGCTTGTGCAAAATCTGACAATAATTCAAAAGGAAGATGTTTTTTGACTTTGGTAAATGCAGTTGAGTGTAAAATACATCAGCCTTACTTAAATTTGCTCAAATCTCTATTGTAACATCATGGTGATAATGAACTATACTAAAATTATGAAAACATTGAGAAACATTAAAATCTCTTTATTCCTCTTCTCATAAGAATAAATAAATTAAATAGATAATGCATCTAGATATCAAAATTTGCAGGACATTACTATGGTGAGATACCTGAGCGTTAATTAGAATTAAGAAATATATCTCAACTACCATTAGGATATATGAAAGTTATTTATACTTCCTTTTTTTTAAAGATATATTTATTTATTTGAGAGTTAGTGTTACAGACAGTGAAAGGGAGAGACAGAGAGAGGTCTTTCTTCCGTTGGTTCACTCCCCAGATGGCTGCAACGGGCAGAGCTGCGCTGATCCGAAGCCAGGAGCCAGCCGCTTCTTCTTGGTTTCCCATGTGGGTGCAGGGGCCCAAGCACCTGGGCCAACTTCGACTTATTTCCCAGGCCATAGCAGAGAGCAGGATTGGAAGAGAGACAGCCGGGACTACATCTGGTGCCCATATGGGATGTTGGTGCCACAGGCAGAGGATTAACCTACTGCGCCACGGCTCCAGCCCCTCATTTATACTTCTTAGTAGCCAGTAAGGTATTTAACAGGTGATATATACAATTTGATTTTTTTTTTGACAGGCAGAGTGGACAGTGAGAGAGAGAGAGACAGAGAGAAAGGTCTTCCTTTTTGCCGTTGGTTCACCCTCCAATGGCCACCACGGCCGGTGCGCTGCGAAAGGCGCATTTTGCTGATCCGAAGCCAGGAGCCAGGTACTTATCCTGGTCTCCCATGGGGTGCAGGGCCCAAGCACTTGGGCCATCCTCCACTGCAGTCCCGGGCCATAGCAGAGAGCTGGCCTGGAAGAGGGGCAACCAGGACAGAATCCAGCGCCCCGACCTGGACTACAACCTGGTGTGTTGGCGCCGCAAGCGGAGGATTAGCCTAGTGAGCCGCGGCACCAGTGGAATTTGCTAATTATTTTTAACTGACAAATGAAAATAGAACATAATTGGATGCTATTATTTACTAAATATACCAATTTCCCAACATTAGCTCGTAAAAAAAATACAAATGGTTCTGAGATATACTATATGAAATATATTCGTGCATATATTCTTCATTGTTTTTGTAATAAGTACAGCTCTATGAATCAGATTCCTGAAGTAACTAATGTATTTTGAATATGATTTTGGAATGTGGAGTAAGTTTAGCTTTTTGAGATTTCAACAATTAAATTTTACATGGATGCTTCTTTCAATTTAAGTGATTCATATCACAACATTAATTTAACAGAAATGTGAATTTCATATTTTCAGGTTATAAAGACTAGAATGTTCTTTGTAATATCATTTCAGATTTTTAAAAACAATTTATAAAGCCACAGATTTTAAAAATTTCAGTGGCTTTAAAACTTGTTTTATAACAAAATGTAATTGTTATTACAAAATTAATACAAAAATTATAAAATTTAAAAAATACATTGTTATATAATTGTTTATATACTATATAAACTATAAACTATATAAATATAAATTGTTTATATATAACTATTATATAACTGTTATTATAAAATAATCATAAACAAATTCAGCCTGAACATTGAATATTTATGACTCTAGAATGGAAATGCATTTTTTATTATAATATTCAATAATCTAACCATTCTGTGGTACAGAATTTTATATGAATATAAATGCTTAAACTCAATCTACTCTCATCTCTTCAATTCTATTAGAAATAATAACACTGTTACATGTTACCAAAAATTAATATCCAAATAGTAGTCTGAAGTACATATGTTAATATAAAATATCAAACTCAGGTAATAAGAGTTAAAAGTAAAGGAGAAATTTTTGTAATGGCATAATGTATAGCACTGTAAAAGTTACATATTTCAACAATGATAAAATAATATACACTACTGTGGGAAAGTAAGACTTTATCTCTAAGCTTCTACCTTTCTTAAAAACCTCTGTAGACTGTAAGTTTAAAAGAAGATAGGGGGTTCCAAGATGGCAGAATAGTGACATGTTGGCCTGATTTAGGCTGGGTGAAATTAATACAAAAAAGTGGAGAGAGTGAACTCTCAGGGTAAAGCTGCACTCAAAAAAGCAGTGCTATATCCTGCGAAAGCAGTAGAAATGGCCCGAACCCATGGAAGGGGCAGACACGCAGCAAGGCATGAGGAGACAACAAAAGACCCAGCAGCTTGGATAGAGGAAGAAGGCACCTGCCCTGGGAAATCATGTGAAATGGACTGCATGGACCCTGCTGCTGTTGATACAGCCAGAGGGAGAGCTGCATGAACTGCACCTTTTTATCTGCCCAAATCCCTCAGGACAGCAGGGTGACTGCTCATCGGGTGGGGGTGGGTGGAAGCAGTGCATCTGTCTCTCCCCTTCTCATTGCTACAACAGTGACCTGCAGCCATTGGTGGGAGGGCTGGTGCCATTTTTGGACACAGGTAGGTAGCAGCCCTTCAGCTCCCATGCACACCCCCAGCAATTATCATGCACTGTGCCAGCTGCACCCATCTGGCGATGGGGAGGGAGGAGGAGCTATCCCTGTGGTAGGGAAGTGCCACCTGCAGGACTCTAATATTGTGAAGGGAGTGGGATAAGAGCTGGTGGGTATTTTGTATACCTGTGATCCAGAGATCTTACCGTAGGAAAAAATCCTGTGTCCCCACTGACATAAAATCTAGTTAGGAGGACCAGACTCAATCCAGCAGGCTGGAACACACACAGACAATGGCTCTGAGAACACCTCAGTCTCCTTGCGCATGGAACAGGCTAGTGAGGTGTAGTGGCCTCACTGGCAGTACTTGACCCTGAGAGCCCTGGGAGCTGAGACTGAGAAAACACTGTGACCGTAAGAGAGGAGGCAGGGTGTAGCAAGGTTCTGGGCAACCACAGAGTGCTGCTGTACACTCTAGGGATCTTTGGTTTGTTTACTAGTGTAGCTCATAGCAGAGAGAACCATGCTTATAGGAAAGACTGACTGGGTCATATGTGAGGTTTATATGGCGGTGCAGATGAGTGTTGAACATACTTGGGGCTAACAGCAGGGTATTCCCCAGCTTGGAGGAAAAGGGGTTGTTACACCAACAGAGATACCATTCCTCTCTGTCCAGTTACTCAGAGGAGAGCTACCATGCCCAACTTGGGTGTTATCCTGAATACTCACCCCATCTGGAGCACTGACTAGAGCTCCCTGGCCAGATCCACCACACACCTCTTGATATTAGCAGAAGGCATAGACATTCCACTAAGCCACAGAGGCATAGCTCAATGATAAAGCCATCAGAAAAAAAAATTACAAAGGCCTAAATACAAATGTAGACATTCAAGAAACAAGAATAAGAAAGATACTATGACCCCCCTCTCTGCAAAGGAACACAATAACATTTCAATATTAGAATGTGAACATGAAGAGTTGAGAAAATGTTGGAAATGGAATTCAAAAAATTAAGCATAGGATTACTCAAAAGCAATCAGAAGCAAATCCATGAACTAAAACCAATATATGATTTGAATGTAAATTTTTTCCACAAAATTGTGGTTTTATTGAAATAATAGAATGAATAATTCAATAGCTCAAATAAAAAATGCAGTGGAAATCCTTAACAACAGAGTTAGCAAGGCAGGAGTAAGAATAGCAGAGCTAGAAGACAAATCTCCAGAAATTTTACAGTGAAACCGAAAACAAGAAGCAATTGGACAGCTTAAACACAATGTTGGAGATATATGGGATACTATGAAACTACTCAACATACAGGTCTTAAGAGTGCCTGAAGGTGTGGAAAGACAGAAGTGAATAGAAAGCATAATTAGTGAAATAATTTCAGAAAACTTTCTTAATTTGGAGAAAGAAAGGAATGTTCAAGTACAGGAAGCACATGTAACTCCTAACCGATATGACCAGAAAAGATCTTCACCATGACACATTGTAGTCAAACTTTCCACAATAAAGCATAAAGAAAAGATTCTCAAATGTGCATGTGCTAAATGCCAGATTACTTTCAGAGGACCTCCAATTAGACGCACAGCCGACTTCTCATCAGAAACTCTAAAGGATAGAAGACAATGGCAAGATATAGCCCAAATCTTAAGAGAAAAAACTGTCAACTCAGAATACTGTAACCTGCAAAGCTTTCATTTATGAATGAAGGTGAAATAAAGACCTTCCATAAAAAACAGAAATTGAAAGAATTTGTCATCATGCACCAGCCTTGCAAAATAGGCTAAAGGATGTGCTACACAAAGAAATACAGAAAGAAAGACATCATCATGAATGGATGAGAAGACAGAAAATCCCCCAGTAAAAGTACAAAAGCAATCCAGAGTAAATGATAGGAATATTCATGGAAAAATGTCAGGGCAAGTTGTTACTAAGAATAGTTACTTTGAATGTAATAGCCTCAACTCTGCAATTAAAAGACACAGTCTAACCGAATGGATTAAAAATAATATGCATCTATTTGCTGCTTACAAGAAACACACCTCCCCAACAAAGATACACATAGACTGAAAGTGAAAGCATGGAAAAAAAAATATTCCATGCTAATGGGGAAAATAAAGGGCAGGTGAAGCCATCCTAATATCAGAAAAAAATAGACTTTAACACAAAAACTTTTTTAAAAGAAACAAAGAAGGACACCATGCAGTGATTAAGGGATCAATATAGCAAGAAGACATGACTATAATAAATATATATGTACCCAATTACAGGACACCTGGCTATTTAAAATAACTGTTGAAGGATTTGGAGGGAGATACACACTCCAACACAATAGTAACAGGTGACTTCAACACTCCACTTTTATCCATGACTAGATCAACCAGACAGAAAATCAACAAAGAAACAAGAGACTTAATCGACATTATGGACCAAATGGACCTAACTGATATCCACAGAACTTTTCATACCATAGTGGTAGAATATATATTCTTCTTAGTGCACAGAACTTTCTCTAGGATAGACCATATACTAGGCCACAAAGCAAAGCATAGCAAATTCAAAAAAAAAATCAAAATCATACCAGGCACCTTCTGTGAACACAATGGATTGAAGCTGGAAACCAAGAGCTTAAATCTCAAGAACATATTCAAACACATGATGGAGACTGAATAACATGCTACTAAATGAACAGTGGGTCATAAAAAAATAAAAAGAGAAATCAAAAAATTTCTGGTAATGAAGGAACATGACAATACCTCATATCAAAACTTAGAGGATACAGCAAAAGCACCATTAAGATGAAAATTTATATCAGTTGGTGTCTGCATCAAGAAACTAGAAAGCCACCAAATAAATGAGCTGTCACCACATCTGAAGGACCCAGAAAGACAACAGCAAAACAAACCTCAAATTAGTAGGAGAAAAGAAATAATTAAAATTAAAGAAGAAATTAACAAAATTGAAACCAAAAAATAATACAGAGGTTAGCAAAATGAAAGCTATTTTTGTGAAAAAAAAATAAGCAAATTGACACAACATTGGCCCAACAAACCAAAAAATAAAAAGAGAAAGAAAACCCAGATCAACAAAATCAGAGATGAAAAAGCAAATTTAACAACAGATACTACAGAAATAAAAAGAATCATCAGGAATTACTACAAAGAACTTTATGCCAAAAAATTGAGAAACCCAGAAGAAATGGATAGATTCCTGGAAACATACAACCTACCTAAATTGATTCATGAAGATACAGAACACATAAACAGAGCAATAACTGATGCAGAAATCTAATCAGTGATAAAGACCCCCCCCAAAAAAAAAGCCCAGATCCCAATGGCTTCACTGTTGACTTATACCAGATATTTAAAGAAGAATTAATTCCAATTATTCTCATGCTATTCAAAACAAAATAATGGATATGGAAAGGGAGGGATTCCTCCCAGATTCCTTCTATGAAACCTGCATCACCTTAAGTCCTAAGCCAGAAAAAGACATAACAGAGAAAGAGAATTACAGACCAGTAACTCTGATGAACACAGATGCAAAAATCCTCAGCAAAATAGCAGCCAATCACATCCAACAATACATCAGAAAGCTCATCCACCCAGACCAAATGGGATTTATCCCTGATATGCAGGGATAGTTCAACATCTGAAAATCAAAATGTGATAAACCACATTGAGAAACTGAACACCAAAAACCATATGATTATTTCAATAGATGCAGAGAAAGCATTTAACAAAATTCAACAACCTGTTATGATGAAAACCTTAAGCAAATTGGGTATGGAAGGAACATTCCTCAACACAATCAAGGCAATTTATAACAACCCACAGCAAAGCACCCTACTGAGTGAGGAAAAATTGGAAGCATTCCCATAAAGATCTGGAACCAGACAAGGATGCCCACTCTCAATGTTGCTATTCAATATAGTCCTGGAAGCTTTAGCCAGAGCCATCAGGCAAGGAAAATAAATCAAGTGATGCAAATAAGGAAGGAGGAAATCACACTATCCCTATTTGTTGATGACAAAATTCTTTATAACCCAAAAGACTCCATGAGGAGACTATTGGAACCCATTGGAGAGTTTGATAAACTTTCAGGATATAAAATTGACACAGAAAAAAATCAACAATCTTTTTATACTCAGACAATGCCATGGATGAGAAAGAATTTCTAAGATCAATCCCATTCACAATAGCTACAAAAAGTTTTAAATATCTTGGAATAAATTCAATGAGGGACTTCAAAGATCTCTATGATGAAAATTACAAAACATTGCAGAAATAAATAAAAGACATGGAAAAGTGGAAAAATCTTCCATGTTCATGGATCGGTAGAAACATCTTCAAAATGTCCATACTGGTCTACCCAATTTGCAAAATCAATGACACCCCATCAAAGTATCCACAAAATTCTTCTCAGATCTAGAAAAAATGATTCTAAAAGTCATATCGAAACACAGGAGACACCAAGTAGATAAAGCAATCTTAAACAATAAAAACAATTCTGAGGTCAGTGCTGCAGCTCACTTGGCTAATCCTCCACCTGCGGCACCAGCACCCCAGGTCTAGTCCAGGTCGGGGTGCTGGATTCTGTCCCAGTTGCTTCTCTTCCAGTCTAGCTCTCTGCTGTGGCCTGGGAAGTGGAGGATGGCCCAAGTGCTTGGGCCCTGCACCTGCATGGGAGACCAGGAGGAAGCACCTGGCTCCTGGCTTCAGATTGGCGCAGTGCGCTGGCCAAAGCAGCCATTTGGAGGGTGAACCAACAGAAAAGGAAGACCTTTCTCTCTGTATCTGCTCTCTCTCTCTCTCTTACTGTCCAACTCTGCCTGTCAAAAGAAAACAAAGAAAAAAAAAACAATGCTGAAGGTATCGCAATACAGACCTCAAGATGTATTATAGGGCAAATATAATCAAAACAGCCTGGTACTGGCATAAAAACAGACATGTAGACCAATGGAACAGAATAGAAACTCTAGAAATTTATCCACATATCTACAACCCACTTATCTTTGACAAAGGAGCAAAAATCAACCCCTGGAGCCAAGACAGCCTCTTCAACAAATGGTGCTGGGAAAACTGGATTCCACTTGCAGAAGTATGTAACAAAACTCCTACCTTACACCTTACTTAAAAATCTACTCAAAATGGATCAAAGACCTAAATCTATGATGTGATACCATAAAGTTTCCAGAGAACATTGTGGAAACCCTACACGACATTGGCATAGGGAAAGACTTATTGGAAAAGACCCTAGAAGCACAGGCCATCAAAGCCAAAAAGCAATTGTGATTACTTCCAACTGAGAAGCTTCTGCACTGCAAATGAAACACTCAGCAAAGTGAAGAGGCAGAATGGGAGAAAATATTAGCTAACTATGTAACTGACAAAGAATTAACTTCCAGGATCTATAAAGAGCTCAAGAAACTCAGCAACCACAAAATAATAATAATAATAAAAAAACCTAGTCAAGAAATAGGCAAAGGATTTGAACAGATATTTTTCCATAGAGGAAATTCAAATGGCCAATAGGCACATGAAAAAATGTTAAGGATGGATCACCAGTCATTTCCAGTCATTTGAGAACTGTGGATAAAAACCACAGTGAATTTTTACCCTACACCTGTTAGGATGACTCTCATACAGAAATCAACAAACAACAAATGATGGTGAGGATGTGGGGAGAAGGGTACATTAATCCACTGTTGATGGGAATGTAAACTGGTACAGTCACTGTGGAAGACAATATAGAGATAACTCAGAAAGCTGAATATAGACCTACCATATAACCCAGCCATTCCACTCCTGGGAATTTACCCAAGGGAAATACAATCAGTATATGAGTTGGCCGTACCTGCATGCTCATTCCAGCTCAATTTACAATAGCTAAGATATATAATTAACCCAGATATCCATCAACTGAAGACTGGATGAAGAAATTGCTGTATATGTACACTACGGAATAGTACACAGAAGTAAAAAAATGAAATCCTGCCATTTGCAACACAATGAATGCAACTGGAAACCATTATACTTAGTGAAATAAGCCAGTCACAAAAACACAAATACTATATAGTCTCTCTCGTCTGTAGTAACTATTAGAGTACTTAACATATAATCTATAGGAGTGAAACTGATAGTTTGAGATGTAATGAATTTGAACAGCCCTTGCTTTGACTGTCAGGGAACAATGTTTTTCTTGTTTTGTTGGGTTTGTTCTTTTGTTCTTTTTTTTTCTTCATACTAATCACTGAACTGTCTAGTTAGTTTAGGGTTAATCTGATGAGTATGAAAAATAACTGAAAATTGATCTTTGTAAAAAATAAAAATGGGAAAGGAAGAGGGAAGAGGAAAAAAGGCAGGAGTATGGGGGGAGGGTGGTATGGGAGGAAGAATGATCATCTTCCCAAATCTGTATATTTTAAATTCATGAAGTTGTATTCATTAAACAATATAAAAATTAAAATAAAAATTTTAAAAATCATTAAAAACAAGAAGATGGCAATTATTTATGATAGTGGTTCAGGCTATACAATATATTGTCATCTCTTTTTCACCTGAGGTTTTAAAATCTTATAGATGTGTGTATGTGTGTGTCTGTGTTTGCATGTGTGTGTGTGTGTATATGTAATAAAGTCATGAGCAAAAATAATGTGGATGAATAATTCTGATTCAAATATTGATTAGATATTATATTATGGGTTAGTACTTGAAATTTTGACACCGATATAAAATTTGTCATTATTTTATCATAATGTTAGATGAAGTAGTTTATGTTGTCTATAGCACAGTATCTGAAATGTAGTAAACAATAAATATAGAATATTATTATCACTTTGTCACAGAAATACATGCCCCACCAATACTGTCTATTAAAAATAGACTCAAGACACTTCACTTTGTCACTTAAGTCCAGAAAATAATACTTTGCCAAAAACATGAAATCATATGTTTTAAGATTGTAAGAATGACTTCTCCATAAAGAAATGCACTGACTTATGTTCTATTTATCTATTTAATTATGAGAGAAGAGAGAGAGAGAGAAAGAGAGAGAGGAACTCCAATGTATAGTTTCACTACCCAAATGTATGCCATGGCTTGGGTCTGAGCCAGGCTGAAGTCACTAACTGGGACTCCATCCAGGTTTCCCAGATGGGTGGCAGAGTCTCAAATACTGGAGCCATCACGTACTGCCTCCCAGCCTCCACATTGGCAGGAATCTGAACTGGGAGCCAGAGCCAGCACTCAAACACAGGTGTTGCAATGTAAGCTGTAGATATATTCATTGATTTCTTAGTCATTCAGCAAATACCTGTCTCTAATCCTTATTTTTAAAAGCTACACAAACATAATGCAAGTTAAAGAAAAGTCATTTTAAACTATAAAATTGATTTGCTTTTTAAGTAAAACATGACTGTGTAACTGAATATAGCTACATAGATTAGTCAGAAATCTTACCTCGGGATATAAAATAATCTGTTTCACTACTCAAATGAAGAAAAAGAAGTAATTTTAAACTTATCACTACAATTCATATTGTATTTATAGATGTGCAAATACAATGATCAAATACAATTTTCACAATAGATTTGTTAAGTGATTGACAGAATCTGCTATGGGATTATTAAACCCAAATGTAGAACTGAAAGCAGTTAAACTGATCCCTCTCATAATTTTGGTCAAATAATCACATCTTGAGCTACAGTCTTTGAAAAAAAGTCTTCATTATAACATTAACCTATTATAATAAAATAATGAATATTCTATAGTTTGTTTAATAATTCTTATTTGTAAAATGAAAATGCTTCATTATAAACAATTCATTCATGGGGCTGGTTTTGTGGAGCAGTGGGTTAATCTTTTGCTTTTAATGTGTGCTTCAAGTCCTGGCTGCTCTGCTTCTGATCCAGGTGCTGGAAATTGTTCCTGGAAAGGCAACTGATGATGGCTCAAGTACGTGGGCCCCTTGCACCTACATGACTTAAAAGATAGAGTTCCTTGTTTATGACATAAGCCTGGACAACCCTGGCTATTGCAGCGATTCTGGGAGAGAAAAAGCAGATAAGTCTTTTTGTCTTTTTTTTTTTTTTTTTTCAGGCAAAGTTAGACAGTGAGAGAGAGAGACAAAGAGAAAGGTCTTCCTTTTCTGTTGGTTCACCCCCAATGTGGCAGCTACGGCCTGCATGCTGATCCGAAGCCAGGAGCCAGGTGCTTCTTCCTGGTCTCCCTGGGCCATCCTCCACTGCACTCTCGGGCCACAGCAGAGAGCTGGCCTGGAAGAGGGGCAACCGGAACGGAATCCGGCGCCCAGACCGGGACTAGAACCTGGTGTGCCGGCACCACAAGGCGGAGGATTAGCCTAGTGAGCCGTGGCGCCGGCTGCAGATAAGTCTTGCTCTCTCCTCCTTCTCCCCCTCTTCCTCCCTTCTCTGTGTCTTTATTCCACATAAATATTTTTTAAAAAATCATGGACAATAAAATGTAATATTTTCTCTTGTATAAGCATGTTGTATTTTATTATGATTACCAAAAATTGATCAAATAACAGGATTCTCAGGATCATTTTTTATGGTAGTAGTCATTGCTGCCAAATTGATCTTTGTAGTGGTTAAGTAACATATTCTGTTATTTTGTTTTTTTAAAAAAGTATAAAATAATATTTGCTTTAGTTGACAATTGAAATGTCTTTCAATTGACTTTTATTTTTTAAAATGAGCTAATATACAACATAATTTCCTAAGAATTGACAAAAGATCAAAATAAGCATGATCCTGATGAAATAAAGTTGGCAAATAGACTTGAAGGATGCTCAGCATAGTATATTTTTAGAGAAATATAAATTTGAACATCTGTGAGATACTACACAGCTCAGAAAATGACTAAATACCAAACCATGAACAACACACACTCTGGCTAGGATATGGAGCAAAAGGTAGGAGGGCAAAATGGTGCATGCACTTTGGAAGGCACCTTGCCAGTTTCTTCCAAAATTAAACATTCTTATACCCTATATTTCAGCAATCCTACTCCTTGGCATGTACCCAAATAATATCAAAATGTACACACATACACATACATACATACTTTCTTTCTCATACACAAAATTCACACAATAATTTTAGCAGCATTATTCAAAATAATCAGAACATGGAAATATCCCAGATGCCTTTCAACAGATGAATGAATAAATAAAGGTGATATATCCATGTAGTGCAATATTATTCATCTATAAAAAATAAAGTATCAGACGATGAAACAACATGGGAGAATCTTGAAAGTATATTGCCAAGTGAAAACAGACTATCTGAAAAACATTCAGACTGTACTGTAACAACAATATGATATTCTGGAAAAGGCAAATCCACACAGGCTGTTTAAAAAAAAAAGATCAGCAGTTGCTAAGAGTTTTGGAGGAAAGAGGGAGAAATGAATAGAACATGTGAATCACAAGTAACGGTAAGATCAGTAACCTGTTTGATACTACATAGTTGATGCATGACACTAGATATTTGCCGAAAAGCCCTAGAGTCATACAGTATAAAGAGTGAACCATAATGTAAACTATGCGCTTTAGTTAATAACAGTGTTCAGGGTTGGCTCTACAATTAGCACAAGTGTATCACATTAATGCAAGATGTTTATAATAGAGAACACTGGAAGGAGCAAGGAAGCCATATGGCAGCCCCATACTTTCCAGATAATTTGTTGGTTATCCTAAAACAGTTAAAAAACTAAAGTCTGCGATTTAAAAATCTAAGATTTATCGAGTGCATCCAAATTCTTAAAACTAGTTTTATTATGAGTTAATTAATGTATTAATGACTATAAATCAATTAAACATGAAGTTACAAAGCCTAGAAAGATAATCTTGGATGCAAAAGAGCTCGTAGATGCATTTATTTAGTTGGAAAGATAGAAATGATACTATTAACAAAGAAGCAAAAGCATCTGTAGTCAGATTCAATTGAGTCTCTTGAGACCAGCAGGGGTAGAATTTCATTTGTCCTCTCTGACTATTTATACAGACAAGCTCAAACTTTGTGAACAGAGAACTGGGTTTGTGGGGAGCAACTCGGACTAGACTAAGTTACTGGAATTAAGACTTATTCTGTGCATCTGCTCTCCCACAATATGGCGCTGAGAAGGGAGAAACAGCTTCTACACAGCTGCCTCCAGTTCAACCAATAAACAGCAGGACCTGCTCCTGATTGGAGGAGAGCAGCGTACTCAGCGTGTGGGCAGCCGAGTTGGGATTGGCGGAAGAGGACTATAAGGGAGGAGAGAGACAGCATGCACGAGGAACATCTAAGGGGAACATCTATCTGAAGGAACACCTGTGCAGCCCCCGAGAGAGCCGGCCGGTGGTGTGCCGCTCCCCCGCGGAGGTGGGGAAAGTGGCAGGGGGAACCGCCCTTCCACGGAGGTGGAAGGGATGGTAGCCAACCCGGGAAGAACCAGCAGCAAACCCGGGGAGGGCCGAGCAGACAAAAGAACAGCGCAGGGTCCTGTGTCGTTCTTCCACGAAGACGGGGAGCGACAGGGTTGATTTCTGTTCTAATATCAAACTGCAAATCATCATCAGTAGGTTAATCACTTTGCTAAATTAGTTTACTATCATTTACAATAAACATTACCTCATATAACTTTTAATAATTGAGATTACAAACTCTAACAAAAGAAAAAAATGTGATAAATAGAAACAAATCAGTATTTGCAAAGATGGTTCTATAATTTTATGTGGGTTACAATTTCATTTTTTAAAATCCTACCTTCAAGTTCATTCATTCTCAACCATATGTGATCAAATATCCAGCTCCCTTTTTATAATAAGATTTGAAATTTCTACCCTCCCAGCATGTTCCTAATCTCATCTAATCATCTTAAATAATTTAGCATTTAATAATTTCCTACATGTATATACCTTAATCAATTATGTAGTGTGGTCTGACCTGCAAAGAGGTTGGAAATTTAACCAAGAAAACCCGAAGTAAATGAAAATCAACAGCTCTCAGCATGCTCATGAGATAACTGAACCCACAGGGAAACTGCTGACTAGCAAACAAAGGATACAGGTGCATAAAGAGAATTAGAGTTTATTGGGAGCAGAGCCTAACAACACTGAAATGGTAATTATCCAAACCTAGACTCTAAGTGTTGGAGAGGTTAAAACACAACAACAACAACAACAACAACCAAATTTCCTGGGGTGCAGCTATAGTGAGGCTCCCACACGTTCATAACTTTCAACTCCTGCCACCAGGCCCTCAGGATGAGGACGGGAAAATAGTCCCTTTTGCAGGGTACAGGGTGAGGAGATGATGGAACCATGTTAAATATACCCAGAATGTTCCGTTCTCAACAACAAAATCCTGTTCTGTTTTTATCAAAGCCCATCCATTGTAATATTGACCAGATTCTAACTTTCTAGGTTGAAGGTAAATGCCCAGTTCCTATCTTCTGATAGGAACTGTTGGTGCCTGAGATGAATTTGTGACGGCCATGGCCTAGAGTTACTGGCCCATAAATAGATTGAGACACAATGTAAAAATATAGAATTTTCCATGATCCCTCATCCCTAAGTCTTGGCACTGTATGTTGAGTAGTACTGTATAGTAATAGATGGCTAAAGCTTAAAAAAAAGAAATGGAAGATGACTTGTGATCTAAATAAGAAGGAGTTTCTAGAGAAATTCTAAAGCAATAGAATGGGGGTGGTAGGGCTGCGGACAGTAACAGTAAAGATCTAAAAAGAAATTTTAGCCACTGATATCTATAAGAAGAGGTAAACAGTGTAAATCCTAACCAGGCATAAATCCCATACTAAGTGACTGCTTACTTCTTTTATTTAATAATATGTACTTACATTTCATCCAGGTTAGTTTTTTTCATAGCTTAACAGCACATCCATTTTTTACACTTAAACTGCAATTGCTATTCTGTTAAAAATCAATTGAATACATATATTTGTAAGTTTACTTCTGGGTGCTATCTCTAGTGTGCTCTGTTAAAACATTTGTCTATTCCTTGACCAATAGTATGTTTTATTGATTATTATAGTCTTTTTTTAAAATAAGATTTATTGTATTTATTTCAAAGGCACAGTGACAAAGTGAGAGGGGGAGACACAGTGAGAGAAAGAGATTCTCCATCTGGTGATTCACTCTATAAGTTGTAGTTGTTCCGGCAGGTCCAGGATGAAGCCATGAGCCCAAGAGCTCCATCCAGGTTTCCCATATGACTGGCAGGGGCTCAAGCACTTGTGGCTTCTTTTGTTGCTTTCCCATGCACATTAGAAAGGAACTAGACAGGAAACAGTGCAGCTGGGACTTGAAACAGTTCTCTGATATGGGATGCTATTGGCCACACATGGTAGGCACACTTAGCAGTCACGCATGGTGGCTTCACGTGCTGTGTTAAAATACTGGCCCCAAATATGGTAGGATTGAAGTAAGTTTTATAATTGTTTGTGTTTGTCCTTCAACCTGGTGGCTCTTTTTTCATTATTTTATCTTTATTTTTTATATTAATACAGAAAGAAGAGATTTAAAGTATTTCAAGGTTATACTTCTAACAATATAACAGTAATTCTTTCCCTCCCTCTTTTCTTTTTTCTTTCAATTTTTGTGATACGATATTTTAATTTACTTTATAACATGCTTAATAGACCAATAAATATAGTGTTCAACAAGTTAAAAATACAGAGACCATAGTTATACAGCATCAAACAAAGGTTATAAATAAAAATCAAATTGTAAGATGTCAATTTCAGTCCTATAGATTCAGGTTTTTGTAAATACTGTATCTATAAGCTATTATAAATCAGAGAAAATATTTGTCTTTTTGCATCTGGTTTATTTCACAAAGCACAAGGTCTATAGTTGCATTCATTTTATTGCAAAAGACATGATTTCATTTCATTCATTTCATTCATTTTTATGGATGAATAGCATTCCATGTTATATATATATATATATATATATATATATATATATATATATATATATCTCACATTATCTTTACCCAGTCATCATTTGATGGATATCTGGGTTGATTTTATAGCTTAGCTATTCTGAATTGAGAATCTTTAACATAGGAGTACAGATAATTCCTTCATAGGGTGAATTAATTTCATTTGCATACATCCCCAGGAATGGGATGGTTGGGTCATATGGTAAATATATTTTTTAGATTTCTGAGGAATCTCCATATTGTCTCCCATAATGATTATAATAGTTTACATTCCCACAACAGTGGATTAGTGTACCATTTTTCCATAGCCTCAACAATATCCACAATATAGGAGATATACCATTCCTGATTTGGGTTTCACCCTGAATTCTTACCTCACTCTTCAAAAATTTCAGGAGATCCCTGGCCCCACTCATCATATGGTTCTGGGTATTCACAGAAGTTGCAGACACTCCACTAAGCCACAGCGGAATAGTTCAAAGATAAAACCAATCAGTGGAGATAATTAACAAGTTTTCCACAAATGCCTACAAATAAAGGCAGAAATACAAGAAACAAGAACAAGGAAGACAACATGACCTTTCAGAGCAATACAACAATACTTTAATATTAAAGTGTGAGGATAAAGAGATTGATGAAATCCCTCAAAGGCTTTAAAAGAATAATCGTAGGATTACTCAGCAGCAATGAGAAATAAAATCATAAATTAAGGAATTCCATACATGATGTGGATGAAAAATTTTCCTGTGAGGTAGAGATTCTAAAGAGAAATCAAACTGAAATATTAAAAATGAAGAATTCAATATGTCAAATGAAAATATAGTAGAAAGTCTTAACTAACAATAGACTTGATTTAGCAGAAGAAAGAATATCTGTGCTAGAATCATATTTTTGAAAATATCTCAGTCAGACAAAAAACAAATAAGAATTTAGAAAAGTAAAAACTTTGTTCAATATTTAAAGGACATTATCAAACGTTCCAACATATATGTGACTTAGGAGTACCTGAAGGTATAGAGAATGGATTAAAAGGCCTATACAGTGAAATGATAATAAGACATTTCCTTATTGGAGAAGAAAGAGTAATCCAAGTATAAGAAGAACATAGAACTCCTAGTAGATATGACTAGAAAAGATCTTTACCATGACATATTCTGTCAACAATAAAACATAAAGAAAAGATTCTTAAAACATGTACAAAAGAAATATCATATTACCTTTAGAGAATCTCCAATTAGACTGAGAGCTGATTTCTCATCAGAAACTCTACAGATTAGGAGAGAATAGAGAGACACAGTCAAAGTATTAAAAGAAAAAAAAATATGTCAACCCAGAATACTGTACCCTAAAAAGCTCTCATTTATGAATGAAGGTTAAATAAGAACTTCCACAACAGACAGAAATTGAAAGAATTTTTCACTACTCACCCAGCCTTACAAATGATGTTTAAGGATGTGTCACACAGAAACACAGAAAGATAGTTATCATTATAAAAGAAGCTGAAGCAGGAAATTCAACAGTAAAATGACGAAGGAAATGTACAGCAAACAATAAGAATGCTTATGGAAAAGTAGCAGTGCCGTGTTGTTATTTATCAGTAAGTACCTTGAATGTAAATGGTCTCAATGCCTCAACTGAGAGATACAGACTGTCTTTGTGGATTAGAAAACAAGACCCATCTATTCATTGCATACAAGGAACACGCCTCAGCAACAAAGATATATACAGACTGAAGGAAAATTGATGGAAAAAGGTATTCCATGCTAACAGAAAGCAAGATGGGCAGGTGTAGCCATTCTACTATCATAAAAATTAGGCTTTATACAAAAACTGTTGAAAGAGACAAACAAGGGCATTATGTAATATTTAAAGAATCAATTCAACAGGAAGATATTACTATAATCAAAATACATGCACCCAATTTCAGGGCACCTATCTATTTCAAACAAATCTTAAAAGATCTAAAGGGAGACACAGATTCCAATAAAACATAAATGGGGGATTTTCACAACCCCACTTCCATCAATGGACAGAAAAACTAGACAGAATATAAATAAAGAAACGAAAGCTAATCTATACCATGGACCAAATGGACCTAAGTGATACCTATAGGACATTGCATCTCATAGTTGCAGAATGCAGATTTTTTCATAGTGCATTGAATTTTCCCTATCATATACTTTTTTAAAAGATTATTTATTTATTTATTTGACAGGTAGAGTTACAGACAGTGAGAGGGAGAGACAGAGAGAAAGGTCCTCCTTCCATTGGTTCATCCCCCAAATGGCCACTATGGCTGGAGCTATGCCAATCTGAAGCCAGGAGCCAGGTGCTTCCTCCTGGTCTCCCACGTGGGTACAGGAACCCAAGCACTTGGGCCATCCTCCACTGCCTTCCCAGGCCACAGCAGAGAGCTGGAGTAGAAGAGGAGCAACTGAGGCTAGAACCCAGGGCCTATGTGGGATTCCGGCGCCGCAGGCAGAGGATTAGCCAAGTGAGCCATGGCACCGGCCCCGAATTTTCTCTATCATATACAATATGCTAGGCAATAAAACCAGTCTCAGAAAATTGCAAAAAAAATAAAACCATACCATGTATCTATTCTGATCACGATGGAACATATCTGGAAACTGACAAGTTAAAAAATCTCTACAAAATAGCAAACACATGGAGAGTGAACAACATGCTCCTGAATGAAAGGGGGTCATAGAAAAAATAAAAAAAAAATTCTTGCGAATGAATAAAGATACCATACAACTTATCAAAGCTTATGGGATACAGCAAAATCACTGTTAAAAGGGATTTTTTTTATAGCAATTAGTGCCTACATAAAGAAATTGGAAAGGTGTCAAACAAATGAGCTATCAATGCATCTCAAGGACCTAGAAAAATAACAACAAGCTAAACGCAAAAATTAGTAAGAGGAAAGAAATTATTTAAATTAGAAAGAAATAAACAATATTGAAAGAGAAAAATACAAAAGATCAGTGAAATAAAGAGCTGTTTTTTTTTTCCTTGGGGGGGGGAATTAGCAAAGTTGGTATACCATTGGCACCACTAATGAAACAAGAGGGAGAAGATCAAATAAGTAAAATCAAAGAAAAAGGGGATGTAGTAACACAGATCACAGAAATAAAGATTCAGAAGGAATTACTACAAAGAGCTATATGCCAATAAACTGGAAAATCTAGAAGAAATGGATAGATTCCTGTACACAAACAATCTACCAGAAGTGAGTCATGAAGACATAGAAACTGACCAATATCCAAGAGGGAGGTTGAATCAGTAATAAAGACCCTCCCAAAAAAGAAAAGCTCAGGACCAGCAGACTTCATTGCTGAATTCTAACCAGACCATTAATGAAGAACCAATTACAATTTTTCTCAAACTGCTTAAAACCATTTTAAGGGAGGAAATCTTCCCAAACGCTACCTATGAGGCCAGCATCAACTTAATTGCAAGATCAGAGAAATATATAACAAAGAAAGAGAACTATAGATCAATATCACTAATGAACAAGGCTGCAAAAATCCTCAACAAACTACTAGCTGTTCAAATCTAACAACACATTAGAATAATCATTCAAGCAGAACAAGTGGGATTTATCACAGTTATGTAAAGATAGTTCAACATAACACTAACCAATAAATTGATGCATCACATTAACAAATGGAAGAATAAAAACCATGGATGCAAAGAAAGCATTTGATAAAATATAACATCCTTTGATGCTAAAAATCTTAAGCAAATTGGATAGAAGAAACATTTCTAAACACAATCAAGGCAATATATGACAAACCCAAAGCCAGTATTTTATTCAATGGGAAAGAGTTGGAAGCATTCCCACTAAGATCTGGAACAAGACAAAGATGTCTACATTCACCATTGCTATTCAATATTGGTCTGGAAATTTTAGCCAGAATCGTTAGGCAAGAAAAAGCAACCAAAATATTGAAATTGGAAGAGGATAGCTGAATTATCCCTTATATATTGAGGAATCAGAAGCTTCACACAAAGCCCACTGGAATTCATAAGAGAGTTTGATAAAGCTGCAGGACATAAAATTAACACAAAAAATTAATAGCCTTTGTATACACAGACAATGCATGGCTGTCATAATAGCTGCACAAAAATTTAAATTGTTTGGTATACATTTAACCAATGAAGTGAAAGCTCTCAACAATGAAAATTATAACATATTAAAAAAATAGGAAAATCCACAAAAGAATGAATGGAAAAATCTTCTATGTACATGGATTGGGAGAATTAATATCAAAGTGTCAATGCAAATGAAAGCAATTTACTGATTCAACATGATCCTGATCAAAATACCAATGACATTCTTCTTGGATATAGAAAAAAAGGATGATAAAATACATATGGAAATAGAAGAGATTCTGAATCACTAAATCAACATTATACAACAAAAACAAAGGTGGACGCATCACAATACCAGATTACCAGATTTCAAAGTAGATTATAGGGCAGTTATAATCAAAAGAACCTGGTACTGGCACAGAAATAGACATGTAGACCAAGGTAACAGATTAGAAACTTCAGAAATCAATCCATGCATCAAAAATGAACTAATCTTTGAAAAGTGAGCTAAAGCCTATCCACAAAGGAAAGTCTCTTTTTTTTTTTTTTTTTTTTTAGACAGTGAGAGAGAGACAGAGGTAAAGGTCTTCCTTCCATTGGTTTACCCCCCAAACGGCCACTACTGCCTGCGTGCTGTGGCCGGCGCGCTGCGCTGATCCGAAGCCAGGAGCCAGGTGCGTCCTTCTGGTCTCCTATGCAGGTGCAGGGCCCAAGCACTTGGGCCATCCTCAACTGCACTCCCGGGCCACAGCAAAGAGCTGGACTGGAAGAGAAGCAACTGGGACAGAATCCGGCGCCCCAACTGGGACTTGAACCTGGGGTGCCGGCGCCGCAGGCAGAGGATTAGCCTAGTGAGCCATGGCACCGGCCTTAGGAAAGTCTCTTCAATAAATAGTGCTGAGAAAATTGGATCTCCACATGCAGATGTATGATATAAGACTCCTATCTTATACCTTATACAAAAATCAACTCAAAATGGGTCCAGGACCTAAATCAATTACCTGATATCATCAAATTACAAGAGGAGAACACTGGGGGAAATTTGGCCAGACATTGGTATAGGTAAGGACCCTTTGGTAAAGACCCCAGAAGCACTTGCAACCAGAGCCAAAAAAGACAGATTGGAACCTTCTGCACTGCAAAGGAAACACTCAACAAAATGGACAGGCAACTGACAGAGTGGGAGAAAATGCTTTCAAAGTATGAAACTGATACAAATTTAATGTATAGAATCTATAAATACCTCAAGAAATACAACAACAATAAAACAAAAATCCAGTTAAGAAACAGGAAAAGGACTTCAACTGACACATGAAAAAATACTCAAGATCACAAGCCATCAGGGAAATGCTAATAAAAATCATAATGAGGTTTTCCCTCACAAATTAGAATGGGTCTCATACAGAAATCGATAAGCAATAAACACTGGTGAGGATGTAGGGAAAAGTGTATCCTAATCCACTACTAGTTTGAATACAAACTAATACAGCTATCATGAAAGACAGTAAAGAGATTCCTCAGAGACCTGAAAATAGATCTAGTTTATGGCCCATGCATTCCATTCCTGGGAGCTCAGTCAAATGAAATGAAATCAGCATATGAAAAAGTTATTTATATTCCCATGTATACTGCAGCTCAATTCAAAATATCTAAGATATGAAATCAAACCAGATGTTCATCAATCAATGATTGATAAAGGAAATGTGGTATATATATACACTATGGAATATTACTCAGCCATAAAAAGAAAGAAATATATCCTTCACAATAAAATGTATAAACTTAAAAATATTATACTTACTGAAAAAGCCAGTCCCAGAAAGGCAATACCATTCATATATTTTCCTTGATCTATGGCAACTAATAGAGTACAAAATAATGTAATGTATATATACAAAATTGACATTTTGATAGTCAATTTTTGTTTAAAACCCTTGTCTTTACTGTAGAATGACATTTTTAATTGCTTACTATTTCTTGGAATGTTTTCTTGGTGGAGGATTAATCTTATGATGGTAAAGTCAGCTGTAAATATATCATAGTAAAAATGATGTAACACAAATCTTGTAGTTGGGTATTATTTTCACAAATTATTATTTTTAGAGATATTGTGAAAATGATGATAGTTAAAGGAAAACGAATTAAAATTGGCTAATTTTGCTTTTGGAAGTTATCCTGTTTAGTAGAAAATGACCAGTGACATTTCCAAGGCAATCAGATAAGAAAAAAAATTCTTTAATGTAGATTCTAAAATATACAGAAATGTGGTTGCCTTGATAGAATGCTAGAACATGTAATGCTTACATTTCAAATTTGATTTCTTTGTAAAAATATTTTACCAATTTGTAAGGACATACAATGTGGTGAAAGTCCATTTTGTCATCATTAAAGTACTGTGCTTTGTTAGAAACAAAACAAAATAAAACAGAAATGCCTGTTCATGTTCTTTGCCTATTTCATAATTGGATTGTTGCTTTTTTGTTGTTGAATTTCTTGAGATCCTTATACATTCTGGATATGAATTCTTTATCAGATGCATCATTTGCTAATATTTTCTTCCATTCTGACAGTTCCCACTTCACTTTTTTGGTGTTTCCTGTTGCATTATTTGATACAACCATATTTTTCTTTAGTCTTTTGATAAAAAAGATTATAAAGGCTGATTTTTAAATACTAATCCAGTAGTAAATCGCAAGGTTCTGCTTATAATTATTTTATATATTTTTACTCAATTTGCTAATATTTTGTTAAGGATTTTTAAGCCTATATTCACGAAGGATATGGGTCTGCAGTTTTCATTTTTTTGTAATACATTTTCCTGGTTTATGAATTTTGTTCTTCTCATATAATAAGGTACAACATGTTCTTCTGCTTCTGTTTTCTGAAAGTGATTATTTAGAATGGATAAAGTTACCTCCTTGAATATTTGGTAGAAATGATTGGTAAAACCATCTGGGCCTGGTGATATTTCTGTTTATTAGTAATTGATTCATTTTTCTTATTAGATATAATGACAATCACATTATTTTTTCTCCTTTTGTAAATTTGATGCTTTGCATATTTCAGGCACTTGATTCTTTTAATCTAAATTATACAGCTATATATAAAAAGTTTTTCTATTTTCCTTTTAATATCTATAGGATCATTCAGGGTGACATTGGTTATACTGCAACTGTTGGTAAATTCTACCTTCTCTGACTATTTTTGTTGATTTTTATTGTTAATATTCTTGCTTTGTCTCTGTTGAGTTTTTAAATTTTTTCCTATTTCCATTGTTGTAGATTTGTGCTCTATATTATATTATTTATTTTCTTCTGCTTTTTCTAATCCAAGACATATATTGGTCTTGTAAATGTTCATAAACTGAAGGCTTAGATTGTTGGTTTTGGATATCATTTACTGTACATCATCTGTACATTTCTCTCAGAGCACTGTTTTTACTGCCTTTCACATGTTTCAATGACCTGGTTTTTCATTTCAGTTTAAAAATTTCATTTTAAAAATGTTTTACAGTTTTGCTTTTGTTCTTTAGTTTGACCCATGTATCTTTCTATCTTCAATTATTCATGAGTTTGATTGGTTTCAAGTTTTATTCCATATTCATGATGATATGCTTTGTTTTTAGATTTATTTATTTAATAGACAGAGGATATAATTTTTATGATTTCTATTCCCTCAGATTTCTTAGGATAAGATTCCTGCCTGAGCAGATGGTCTATGTTGGTGAGTGTCCCCTGTGAACTCGAGAAGAATGTGTATCCTACTTTGCTGGGTAAAATGTTATATAAATGTCAGTAAGATTAAGTTTATATAAAGGGGGATTTGTCCATTACATGTCCTTTACATTCCTACTTCTCTTCTGCCATCATGATATATCTATTACTAACTGTATTGTTTAAGATTCCATGTATAATAGATGTCTGCTCATTTGTTTCTGTTTCTTCTCAATCTCATCAGTTTTTCACATCCATATATTTTGGCTCTGTAGTTAGGTGCATATACATTTGGGATTGTTACGAGTTCCTAAAAATGTTCACTGGATCATTTGTCGCTCCCCCTCTTCGCGGAAGAACGACACTAAACCCTGCCTAGGTTTCCTATCCGAGTCACGGCACCATTATGTCGCTCCCCCTCTTCATGGAGGAACAACACTAAACCCTGCCTAGGCTTCATATCCAAGTCACGGCACCATTATGTCGCTCCCCCTCTTCGCGGAGGAACGACACAGGACCCTGCGCTGTTCTTTCATCTGCTCGGCCCTCCCCAGGTTTGCTGCTGGTTCTTCCCGGGTTGGCTACCATCCCTTCCACCTCCGTGGAAGGGCGGTTCCCCCTGCCACTTTCCCCACTTCCACGGGGGAGCAGCACACCGCCGGCCGGCTCTCTCGGGGGCTGCTCAGGTGTTCCTTCAGATAGATGTTCCTGGTGCATGTTGTCTCTCTCCTCTTTTATAGTCCTCTTCCACCAATCCCAACTCTGCTACCCACACGCCAAGTACGCTGCTCTCCTCCAATCAGGAGCAGGATCAGCTCCTGGAGGTCATCACTCAAGTTGGCGAGAGGCAGCTGCGTAGAAGTTGTTACTCCCTTCTCAGCGCCATATTGTGGGAGAGCAGATGCATAGAATAAGTCTTAATTCCAGTAACAGTCTAGTCCGAGTTGCTCCCCACAATCATTGTATGATATATTTTTTTTATTCTTGAAAACTTTTCCTTGCTCTGAAATATGTCTCAAAGTAAGATAGCTATCTAGCTGTACTTTGATAAGTGTCAGCATTAAATGCCTGTGTGCTTCATTTTAGTTCTAAATAATCAGAATTTATATTTGAAAGGAGTTACTTATTGACAACATATTTTTAGATATTGTGTTTTTATCCTTCCTGATAATGTCTGCCTTGAATTGGAATATTTCAACAAGTAATATTTAAGGAATTACTAAATTATTGGTATAACATAGCATATATATAACTTTTCTATTTGTTTCACTTGTTCCATTTATTTTTCCCTGTTTTCTGTTTTTGAACATACAACTTCATTTTATTTTCTAACATATTAATTGTATTATTTAAAAATTTTTCTGCATCATCCTAGAATTTATAAATCTATATTTTCAATTATTCTAAGTCCACTCTGAAATAGCATACTACTTCATTGTGTAAAACAGGTAAGTTAGAATATCCTTTGTTGGGAAAAATGAGTCAATCAGACTCCTTCACTGTCATGGCAATCTTTAGGCCTGGAAGTTGAGACTTTTTTTTCAAAGTCAGAGGGCCTTGGAAGCTGATACATTCTCTCCTTGACTGCCTGCAGTTCTCTGTAAAGATATGTAAGAATTTGCGGGCAGGGCTGGGAGTGGATCTCTTTGCTGCCTCTTGCCTGCCACTCTAAACATAGAATGGATTTCCTGGATATCCTTCCCTGGGTATCCAGTGTGTCACAAGACTCCAGAATTTTCATCAGCCTGTCTGAATCTGGACCTAACATCCCTGCTGCCCTTCTGAAGTGTGGGATTTAGGGTCGGTCAATCACAACTGTTACCTTGTCTGCTTTGGTGCCCTCACCGGGAGTGGGGCTGAGGTGGATGACTTGCCCACTAACATAGAGAAGGCATTGCATGCCCTTGGAGAAACATTAGGTAACAAGGACACCTGGGGGACAGCCAGAGCTGTGGGGAGGTCTTTTAAAATACCAGCTAGATTGTAGGTATAGACCCAAGAACAGGGCTGTGGCTCGCCCTGGAGAAGGTGGGAGAAGATCAAAGTGTGAAGGCACATGTCATTGCATCCTGGAACATGGGGTTGGTAACTCTGAGCTATACCTAAATCCAGAAATAACTCAGCAGTTGCAGTAGTTGAATCCTCCAGTGACAAGGAAAATAGTGAGCCTCCATTGCTGCTCAAGGCCCATCCAGTGGCCACTCAGAAGATAAAAACCCAGCAACCAAGTGTTTCTCAGGGTTAACCAGAATTCCCCTGCTCCCAGGTGGGATAACATTCAGACCACGCACTCAGGTAGAACTAGTGGATCTGGGGGCCAAGTTCACACAAAATGCCTCTGAGTCTACTACTGCTTGGCTGCTCTGATGATAGGGTGTAGGGGTGAACTGGATTTTTGCTCTCAGGGTTGGAAGTGGAAAAATTGGCATCTCTGACCATATACCTAGCTTTGTGGAAGCAGTCTTAAACCACTCGTGTGGTAGAAAATCACTCTTTTTTAGATTGGATTATGGTAGAGGCTTGTATGGTGTGACCCATTGCTGGGGATTTACCTGGGAGGCAGATGTATGCTGAGTTAGTTCAAGTGTTGTGGGAGCTGGGCATGTGCAATGGCATCCATAATGTTGGGTCTCAGGGGCCAGATGAGGAAATGTCCACTGTAAAGATGTGGAGTCTTGTGTTACAGGCTGCTCCCTCTGCCCTGTTTGGCCCTTTGGTAGCAATATTGGCCCAGTATGTGAAACAGTCTATCAATGTAATTACCCTTACTATTGTTGGTTTGGGAGATAGCACACATTGTGAAATGGGTGTGTGTCATGACCCGGGAGAAGAAAGAGGGAAAGGATAAATTAAGTTCATCTAAGGCCAGATGTAGGATGATCTCCTGGTAGCAGAGACAGATAGGGAAAAACTTGATGAGCACACTAATAAGATATTGATAGACTTATGGCAACAATTGAATCAGAATAACAGTTCTAGCCATTTAAGAAGTCCTATTTGAGTAAAGCATACAAGCAGGCACCAGGGATTCAAGTAATCTGGTTATAGAATTTTTTTATAACACTGAGTAACCTGAAATGAATGCTAACTGGGCATTTACATTTGATTAGGGAAAGGGCCAAGGTACCCATTTAGCAGGGACAGATGGTGACCAGAGACCACATGGTGAAGTTAGTATCTATTGGTCCTCTTCTAATATACAGAGAGTTTTGGCACTGTTTGACATAGAAACTGAATATATATTACTATATGGCAGTCCTGGGAAATTTCAAAGATTTCCAGTGGCCATAGATGGCAATGGAGTACAGTCTATCCAGTTAAAAGCAACAAACCTGCACTTGCCAATAGGATGTCTACCACCTCAGGAACATACTGTGTATGTTATCTCCCATATCTTAGTACATACTGGGTATTGATATTCTACAGGGTCTATGGCTAAAAATTGTAGTTTGGGATTCTGTCCTTGAGTGTGTGTGTGATTAAAGTTGTATTAGAGAGCATGCTACTCAAACACCATTGCAACTAGCCACACCAAGGAGGGTGACAAATATTAAATAGAATTGATTGTCAGGGGCTCATGAAGAAACTATTGGAATAATCCAGGAACTGGACAAGGTGGGCACTTTTAAGACCACATATAACTAATTTAATTATACAATATGGACTATAAAAAGTCAATGGGACATGACTGATGATGGTGGATTATCAAGAGCTTAAGGAATTTGTTCCTTCCCAGTATTAAGTGGTTCCATCAGTGAGCGTTATCATGTTCTGCTTCAATCATGAACTTGGAATTTATTATACATTAGATCTAGATAATGATTTCTTCTTTATTGATATATCTCCCAAGAATCAAGATCAGTTTGCCTTTCTTTGGGATGGCCAGAAATGGACCTTCATTGGTCTTCTGCAAGACTACCTACGCAGCCTCAATTTGTGTCATCGTTTGACAGTGATGGATTTAGTATGATGGTCTAATCACTTCTGGATTTGAAAGCAGTTCTACCCACTTTGCTGAAGCCTCTAAAGCTAGTTAGCTGGGAGGTCAATGAGTCCAAATGTAGAGACCAGGACTCTTTGTCAAGTGCTTGGCAATTATGGTCAGGAAAGATAAAAGTCATCCCCGAGGCGGTCATAAATGAAATTATTTCCCATAATAACAACTGTAAAGCAGTTATGATAAGTTGTATGATTATTAGGATATGGGAGTGTGTTTACCCCAGAGCTGGCAAAAATGCTGAGGCCCTTGTACCATTTGGTAAAGAAGGACATCAGGTGAGAAAGGGAGCAGAAAGAACAAGTGGCCTTCCCAACAGCTAAGCAGAATGTGTAACTCAGTAAGGCCTTCAGCATGTTTGATCCTACCTTCAGTGTGAGCTTGATGTAAATGTCACTGCAAAAGGGTTTGGCAGAGGCATGCAAGATTAAGGCAGTCTACTGGTTTCCCAGGTGTGGGAAGGAGCAGGCATTCGGTACTCTTTAACTGAGAAACAACTTGCAGAAGTGTATGCCACCTTGATGGCTACTGAAAGCACACCAGGCCACACTCATCATTTTGTGCTGTCTTACCCTATTGTTGGTTGGATAAGAAACTGGACAATGAAACCATGTAGTAGGACAGCACAGATGCCCACACTGACAACGTGGAGCGGCGCCTACACACAACAACATAGAGTTTTAAATGCAAGCCTGTTCTGGGCTAAAATAAAAGGGATGTGGGGGCCTGTAACCTATTTGATTGACTACACTCCCTGAGGTTCCATGTACCATAGAAAGAGTACTTAATCCATACCAGATTGAGATCCTACCCATCCCTGTCAAAGACCTGGTATATGGACAGACCCAGCAGAGGACAGCCCATGCTACAGTAGCCTACAGACTGTCCTCTTCAATATCCCTACAAGTGGAAGAATATTCAGTGAAAGTTATGCCCTTCTGAGTCTGGTATAAGAGGCTAGGGCAAATGTTTTTGCCAGCTGCTGAATAATTTCAAGATAAATCTCTTGCTTGTATCCTATTTGATGGTCAGGATTTGCCCTTGTTGTGTTAGAAAAGGCACAGTGGAGTATTTTAATAAGAACTTAGCTTAGCTTCAGTGAAGCCATAACACCAGTCCTTAGTGGCAAATAGGATAAACAGTTGCAAAAACCCCAAAGTACGCTAACTGCTGAGTTTGCTGCATAGGTTTTACACTTTGCTTTTTTGGTAATCAATGCTCCAAACTCTATCTGTAATCAGTAACCACAGGGCACTTGTTTGTACCAGTTCCCAGTATCATTCTGAACAAATGTGCTCTCCTGGATATTGCACTCATCACAAGTCCCCCTTCCTAAATCCCATCTCCTAACCCCAGCCCAGACCTCCCTCTTCCCTGCTCCTATCTTCCCAGGAACAAGTCTGGGTCCCCACTTCTGTATTAGCCCTCCCTATCTCAGACATCATATCAGATTAGATTGTAACTCAGAGCTATCTCAACCAGTGAGAAATAGGCAGAAGGTATGTGCCTTTGTGTGCCTGGGTAAAAATAAATGAATGCCTGAAAATTCTGTCCTGCTACACAAGTTGGTCACTACTGTTGAGACTGGGTTTCTATAAAGCCTTGCTTCCTGCTTCCTTCAGGTTTCTAATTCCATCGTTTGGTGGGTAAGTGGTCTTAAGTGGGTTCATGTCTCACAGTTGGTATCACTAAATTCGTTGTCTTATCTCCCTTATTCTGGTGACTGCAAACACACTGGTGAACTGGGTAGAAAACTTTGGCATGGTACCCAACCTGTGGCTGGTTGGTTGTGCACTGAGCTGATTATCAGCTTCACAACTTGACTGCCTAGGTAATTAAGCACAGCTACTGATTAAAACTAAACTTGGTTGGAAGGATGGAGCTCTGATCCACAATGGAACAACACCTGGACCAATGTGAAAATTCTAGTTTTGGAACAGGATAAAAAACCCAGCCAGAGTTGGGATAGTCTTGGAAAAATGTATAGGGGGTCAAAGTGTATAGAACAATAAGAGAAGAGATCTCAAGTAGGATGGGCTCCAGCATCTTTATGCATAACTGCATTGAAAAATGGCTGAAGACATCAAGTGGGGAAGAAAGAATCCCCAAATCACAGTGATTTTGTACCCTTGTACTTTATGGGCTTGTGGATCCAATGGATGGCTTTTCTTGCCTTATGGCTAGGTGGGATGTTGCACGTGGGGCTAACCCTATCTACCATACTTTCACAGTTTCCTCCCAAGCCTTTAAGGCCCCCGACGCCATGTAAACCATATAGCATGGTGGTATTATCTATTTGCTCTGTTCTCCCTGAATATGGCTATCATAGTCACTCAAACTGAAGTTACTGTGTTGGCTCTACATACAGCTCAGGCCATTAACATGAGTAACAATGCATGAGAAGTATACCAAATGAGAAAAAAACTGTTTTACTGAATCATATAACATTGGACATCCTTAGAGCAGCACAAGGTGGTTTATGTGCCATACTAAAAAACTGAGTGGTGTGTTTGTGTGTGTATCAGATACCCATCATAATGTAACACAATTCATTGAAACTGTAAAGCAGGAAACATTGCACATCTAGAAGTTGACTGTGGATTCCCTCCATGACTGGTGAGTATCCTAATGGAAGGGTGGCAGACAGCCCTGTGATTATATTTGGTGTTGTGTGCTGCCTCACAGTTTCTTGCGGTAACTTACAGTGTTGTGGAATTTTGATACAATGTTCCACAATCCTCACAGACTCCATGCACAATGGACCCTACTGGAAGATAACATATGTACAGATTTGGAGGTGAGGAAGACCAAAGACGTAGAGTGTTGTGTAAATTGAGTCAATCGGGCCGGCGCCGCGGCTCACTAGGCTAATCCTCCGCCTAGCGGCGCCGGCACACCAGGTTCTAGTCCCGGTTGGGGCGCCGGATTCTGTCCCGGTTGCCCCTCTTCCAGGCCAGCTCTCTGCTGTGGCCCGGGAGTGCAGTGGAGGATGGCCCAGGTGCTTGGGCCCTGCACCCCATGGGAGACCAGGAAAAGCACCTGGTTCCTGGCTCCTGCCATCGGATCAGCGCGGTGTGCCGGCCGCAGCGCGCCGGCCGCGGCGGCCATTGGAGGGTGAACCAACGGCAAAGGAAGACCTTTCTCTCTGTCTCTCTCTCTCACTGTCCACTCTGCCTGTCAAAAAATAAAAAAAATAAAAATAAAAAAAATTGAGTCAATCATTCTTTCTTGCTGTCACAACAAGTCCCAGATGCTGATATATTTTTTGCTAGACAGGAGGTTCAAAGACAGATATGTTCCTGCAAAGTTGGTGACCCAGGAAGCTGACACAGTCTCTGCTACGTAACTCCCTTGCTACCTGCTACTGTTGTCTATAAGCATATGTATGAAACTGAGGGGCTGCCATGGTTGCATAGCAGGTAAAACTGCCACCTGCATCTCCAGCATCCCATATGGGCACCAGTTCATGTGTTAAGGCAAATAAGCCTTCAGTGTGAGATTTGGTGAATGTAACTACAATTTAGGCTGTGTTTAGTGTCTGCTACAGATATGTTACAATTCTTCAAGAGTCCTTCTTTTTAAATGGCCTCATCCTTGGTTTTCTCTAAGAATTTCTTCTTACATTCATACTCTAATGGCATGGTATAGAGGTGCAGGATGTAGGGAAGAGAAAAAGGTTCTTTATTTCTATGATTAAATATCAGTTCCTTAGTTAGTCAACATCCCTGGGCTCTGACTTCACAGGGTCTCTAGGTTTTTTTCCCTCCTTAGATGAAATGGTATATAAAAGGAACTACAATGGATACTGGCTCTTACACACACAGCATATGGCTCTGATTAATCTTTTCCCTTGGGTATCTGCCTCTATTATTGAGAATGTTTTGGAAGTATTTTAAGTTGGTTATTATTTTCTCACTTGGAAGAAGCAAGATGATTTTTTATGACTGTTAAAAACCTGGTGGATTCCCTAGATATAAATCCTGCAAAAGTGTGTATGTTGGGAGTGGGTACTAGAATGTGGGCTCCATGACTTTCTCATTTGCACTAAACTCCATATTCAGATTACAGTTCTTAAATTGCCATCTAATACTAGTTTATAGCTCCAATATCTTCTCTCTCTCTTTTTTTTTTTTTTTTTTTGGACAGGGAGAGTTAGACAGTGAGAGAGAGAGTGAGAGACAGAGACAGAGACAGAGAGAAAGGTCTTCCTTTTTCTGTTGGTTCACCCGCCAAGTGACCACTACGGCCGGCACGCTGCACCAATCAGGTGCTTCCTCCTGGTCTCCCATGCAGGTGCAGGGCCCAAGCACTTGGGCCATCTTCCACTGCCTTCCCAGGCCACAGTAGAGAGCTGGCCTGGAAGAGGAGCAACCGGGACAGAATCCGGCGCCCCAACCGGGACTAGAACCTGCGGTGCCGGCGCCGCAGGCGGAGGATTAGCCTGGTGAGCAGCGGCGACGGCCCCATTATCTTCTTATCAAAGCAAGTTCATCTCTGTATTTCACATCTGTTCTTCAGGTTTCAGTTTGCTAAGACACCTCAATTTTCTGGTGGGTCCATGGAAACCCATCAGTTTCACTACAAGATTGTTTCCATGGAGTGAAACTTCCAATTTGTTTATGTGTCTGAGCTAAAGGCAGAAGTACTAGATTCTTTTTAATAGTGTACCATAAAAGCAATTGGCAAAGTTCTCATGAAAGTTATGCTATGTTAAAAAATATGTCTCCTTTGTTAACAAAGAGGGACTATATATTTAGAGTAAATTTAAAACTACTTATGAGTAGAAGAGGATAAAGGAAGTACAAAGGGTATATTCCTAGAAATTGTTTCATTATTACAACTTAGAAGTAAAGGAGCATACTGTACATAAATGTGATTATAAGTAGCAATAAAAGTGACATTTATTTCTTGCAAATTATCAAAAAAATCACATAAAATCTCAAGTAGAATGAAATATACTACGCAGTTTTCCACTATCCACTACAATAAGTTTGATAAACAGAAATACCAAAAAAAAAATAATAAATATCTAGCCAGACAAGTAAATAATTTCCATTACAGCAAAAGCACCCTTAAAATAGTTATAATGGAACAGAAAAATAAAGGAAATAAAACAAAACAATATAAGAGAGCTATATCATATAAAAAGGGCAAACTTATTTATAAATAATTTTCCCATTATGCTTAAGAATGCCAAGAAAAACACCCAAAATAAGAACATTAAAGCTGGTAAGTATCACTATCCTTCAAATAATTCAAATATTTATTCAAGTTGAATTTTTTTAAATGTCTACTTAATTTTTTACCAAACCATCAAAGAAAGTCTTTTCTAAAACCTATATGAGAAACACACAGCCAGGATCATATTGAATGGGAAAAAGTTGGAAGCATTTCCACTAATATCTGGAACTGGACAAGGATGCACCCTTTCACGATTGCTATTCGATACAGTTCTAGAAGTTTTAGCCAGAGCCATTAGGCAAGAAAAAATAAATTACAGGGAAAAAATTGAAATCAAGTCAAATTATCCCTGTCTGTAGGTACCATGATCCCATATACAGGAAAATAAAATGACTTCCCTAAAAGAATATTGGAATTCATAAGCGAGTTTGATAAAGTTGTGGGGAATAAAATCAACACGAAAATCAATAGCCTTCATATACACAAAGCCATGGCTGAGAAAAACTTGTAAGATCAGTCCCATTCACAATAGCTACAAAAATTTTAAAACTTTTGGAATAAATTTAACCAAGGAAGTGAAATAACTCTACAATGAAGATCACAAAACATTATAAAAATAAAAGAATACACAAATAATGGAAGAAATGTCCATCTTCATGGATTAGAAGAAATAATATCATCAAAATGTCCATACTACTGGAAGCAATTTACTGATACAATGTGATCCCAATCAAAATATCAAAGACATTCTTCATAGATCTAGAAAAAATATGTAAAATATCATGGAAACACAACAGACTCCAAATAGCTAAAGTAACCTTAATAAAAAAAAGTTAAGGCATACAATACCAGACGTCAAAGCATGCTACAAGGCATTTACAATCAGAACATCCCAGTATAGGCACAAAAATAGACACGTAGACTAATGGGATGGAGTAGAAACCCCAGAAATTAATTCATGCATCTACAACTAATTAATCTTTGACAAAGGAGCTGAAATCAAGGACAGCTACAAGAAAGAGGAAAACATTGAGGAAATTCTGCCAGACTTTGGCATAGGGAAAGACTTTTTGGAAAAGGCCCCAGTAACATGGGTAAAAAAAAAAAAAAAAAAAAAAAAAAAAGCAAATATAGACAAATGAGGTAACATCAAGCTAAGAAGCTTCTGACTGGAAAGGAAATAATCAACAAAGTGTTATAACCAATAGAATGGTAGAAAATGTTTGCAAACTTTACAACTGACAAAGGATTAATAACCAGTATATAAAGATTTAAGAAACTCAACAACAAGAAAACAAACAATCCAGTGAAGAAATGGGAAAAAGACATAAACAGGTATTTTTGAAAGGATATGGCCAACAGACACATGAAAAAATGCACAGGCTAAATAGCTGTCAGGGCAATACAAGTAAAAACCATGATGAGGTATCACCTCACCCAAGTTAGAATGGCTCTTATACAGAAATCATTAAACAGTAAATGTTTGTGAACATGCAGGGGAAAAGTAACCTAATCCACTTTTGGTAGGAATGCATTCTAGTACAACCATTACTGAAGATGGAGATATCTCAGAAATTTGAAAATAGATCTACCATATGACCCAACCACCCCACTGCTGGGAATTTACCCAAATGAAAAGAAATTGGAACATGAAAGTTATCCATACCTCCAGCTTTATTTGCAGGTCAATTCACAAATGTGGTATGTATACATGACTGAAAACTACTCAGCTGTAAAAAAAGAAAATGAAATCTGTTATTTTGTAACAAAACGGATGCAACTGGAAACCATCATGCTCAGTGAAATAAACCAGTCCCAAAAAGGCAAATATTATGTTTTTCCTGATTTGTGGTAATTTTTATAAACAGCATAAATGTAATGTATGTGAATGAATTGATGTTTTGAGATTCGAGTATTCTTTACAGCCCTTGTCTATATTCTTGAGGAGCAATGGTGTTCTACCTACTACTTTTTGAATTCTTTATTTGGTTGAGTGTTAAGCTTATGACTATAAAATAACTGAAAGCATGTTATTGTAAAAATTAAAAGAAAAATATAAAAGAACGAAGAAGAAAGTGTGGTAGTGATGGCTGGTGTGAGGATAGGGTATGGAGTATCATTATGGTCTTAAATCTGAACCATCAGATGAAAGACCTCTCTCTCTGCCTCTCCTTCTCTCTCTGTGTAACTCTTTCAAATAAATAAATAAACAAATCTTTTAAAAAATTGACTATATTTTTCACCAAAGAAAACAATGGGTGATGTAATGGAATTTGTTATTTCTTGAGTTTTTGACAATTATGAATTAAAAGTAAAAATCAGTAACAAACTTCTGGGAAAAGTGAGAAATTAAATAATTTATATTGAACAAAAATCACACAATATATAATTGTAAGTTATTTATAGAATAATGAATATCATCATTTTATGAGAAGTAGCAATAGCCAAATTTACCAGAAAATCCACCATGTCATTTTTAGAAATAACAAACTAAAATGTTTTGAGTTGTCATCTCGAGAATTTAGAAAAGTCTCAGAAAAATCTACTTACATTGAAAAAATTAGGGAATTATTTTAACTAACAAATGAACAATTAAATAGACTCAACCTGCTTTTCACTAGAACATGCTATTATTTGAAAATGTTGAGCTTGAAAATTTGAAAGAAACATCCAAACTTGAGAGAAAAAGGCAGAATATTTTTATAAGATCACCTGAATTTCAGCTGAATTTCAAAATGTTTTCTCAAGAATGGAGATGTACTTGCAAATTAGTTGCCATTGTTTTTGCAATTTGGAATTGTGAAGAAGAATAGAGAAGAGCTTTTGGGGGCTAAGGTTATACAGAAGTGATTTGGGAAGAAACAGCTTGACAAGAACAACAACTGGCTGCAGGTGGAAGTTCTTAGTTCTTCAATATCAAATATATCACTCATGAACCTATTGTTCCAGACCTTAGAGTGCCATTGCCCCCTCCAAACCCTGGGTCCTGGGATCCATGCATCTGTGTAATCCTACTTCTATTGAGTATGGAAGGAAACCATAAATTGTTTGTAACTATTATTATATGTTAAATGTGACAACATGACCTTCTAATGATTACTTTTCTATATATAAGACATCATCTCTCTAACAGACTTATTTTAGATGGTCCCCTTGCTGGCATAAAAGAGTAAGTGACAGCACTGTGAAAGCACAAAAGGCAAGAAACAGCAGATAGTCTACAGGAGCTGAGGGTGACTTCAAGCTGACAGCTAGAAAGAAAGCATCATTTTCAGTCCTTCAGTCACATGGAAATGAACGCTGTCAATTTGGGTAGGCTTGGAAGAGACTCTTCTGGGTTCAGTCTTCCACATTAGAACACAGTTCAGCAAACACTTCCCTTGCAGCCCTACAAGGATGTCAATGGTAGATACAGTCAAGCTGTGCATGGACTCCTGGCCCAGAGAAGTTATGAGATAATACATGTATTTTGTTTTAAGTCACCATACTTGTTATAAGTTGCTTTCCAAGATAAATAAATATAACAAGTTAATATTTAAGCAGAAAACAGACTTGAAAACTATAAAGATGATGAAGCCATATTGGTGATAATGCCTGAAAGATTTTTTCAAGCAAAACAATAATAAAAGAGAACATGAAATAGAATGGTTTTAACTTCAAAGATATAAACATTAAGAACTTCCTTTATCAAAACATATATTTATGAAATAGCAAACTTTACATACATATATGCAATGCACATGATGAAGAACATATATTCCAATGAACAATAAATACAAATTAAACATAGAATTGGATAAATGATTCCATAAATTAATTCACCAAAATTCTAATAAAAAAATATAAATAAACTTAGAAAATAAGAATGGAAGTAAAGATGATCATTATAAGGTATACTTTTCTGGAGACTGGTGCTGTGGGATAGTGACCAAAGCCATCACTTGGGGCTCTAGCATCACATATGAGTGCCAGTTCATGCCCCCGCTGCTCTACTTCCAATCCAGCTCCCTGCTCATGTGCTGGGAACAGCAGCAGAAGATGGTTGAAGCATTTTGCCTTTACCACCCATGTGAGAGACCCAGAAGAATCTCCTGGCTTTTGGCTTTGGATCAGCCCAGCTCTGGACACTGTGGCCATTGGGGGAGTGAACCAGTGGATGGAAAATTCTCTCTCTCTCTCTCTCTTTCTCTCCCCCTCCCCACTCCCTCCCTCTTTTTCTAACTTTGCTCTTCAAATAAATAAATAAATCTTGAAAAAATAATTTTCTACATATCGAATTATTGAAGAAATGCTCCTCTTTAATTTTTAAAATAATTACTTTATTTGAGAGGCAGAGAGAGAAAGGGAGATAGATAGAGACAGAGACAGAGAATGGAGAAAGAGTTCTCGCCTGTTAGTTCACTACCTAAACCCACAATGACTGGGGTTAGGCCCTGCTGAAGCTAAGGGCCAGGAACAGAACCCACGTTCCCATACGGGTGGCACCGACTCAATTACTTGAGCCAACAACTGCTGCCTCCCAGCTCTGCATTAGTGGAAAGCTGGAATCAGGAGCCCAAGCCAGGAATTGAACTCAGGCCCTCTGGTGTAGAACATGGGCACATTAACTACTAGGCTAAATGATCTTGCTACCATTCAGTTTTCTGAAATGGTTAAATTGGCACAATTTTATATAAATGCATATAACATATGTATAATGAGCCTTACAGTATGTTATAGCATGTCCCTCAACAAGAAATTTTTCTGAAGTTTTATTTCAGGAAATAATCTGGAATTTGCTTATTTAAAATGAATAAAATCATATGCTTATTCAGTATCCAAGCCATAAAGGAAGTGTTATCATATGACCAAATATCCATTCAAGAAGTTGGTTTTAAAGTTTATTTACAGGTGTTATGGAATCAACCCAGATGCCTATCAACTGAAGAACAGATAAAGAAATTATGGGATAGGTACACAATGGGAAACTACATAGAAGTAAAAAAAAAAAAAAAAAAAAAAAAAGGAAAAAATGAAATCCTGTCATTTGCAACAAAATGAATGCAACTGGAAACCATTATAATAAGTGAAATAAGCAAGAGCCAAAGAGACAAATACCATATGTTCTCCTTGATCTAACTAACAGAGTACCTAAAAGGAAATGTATAGAAATTGACACTTTAAGATGTGATGACTTAGAGGAGTCCTTGTCTTGACTGTTGAACAGTTTTTTTCATAGTTTTTGTTAAACTCTGTACTTAGAGTAGGGTTAATCTTATGAGGGATAGGCTGGGTCATATGGTAGCTCTATATTCAGATTTCTGAGATATCTCCATACTCTCTTTCACAGTGGCTGTACCAGTTTAGATTCCCACCAACAGATTAAGGTACCTTTTCCCTCACATTCTCACAAGCATTTTTTTGTTTGTGGATCTGTACGAAAGCCATTCTAACTGGGGAGAGGTGAAACCTCACTGTGGTTTTCATTTGCATTTCCCTGATGGCTAGTGCTCTTTACTGTTTTTTCATGTGAATCTATGCAATTTGGATTTCCTCTTTTGAAAAATGACTGTTCAAGTCCCTTACCCATTTCATAACTGGATTTTTTGCTTTCTTGTGGTTGAGTTTCTTGAGATCTTTCTAGATTCTGGATTTTAATCCATTATTAGTTGCAGAGTTTGCAAATAATTTCTCCCATTGTGTCAGTTGTCTATTCACTTTACTAAGTGTTTCCTTTGCAATACAGAAGCTTCTCAATTTAATGCAATCCCATTTGCCAGTTTTGGCTTTGATTGCCTGTGCCTCTGTTGTCTTTGTCAAGAACTCTTTGCCTATGCCAATGTCTTGAAGGATATCCCCAATGTTTTCCATAATTTGATGGCATTATGTTGTAGACTTTGGTCTTTGATCCATTTTGAGTGGATTTTCATATAAGCTTTATGGTAGAGGGCTTGGTTATTACTTCTGCATACAGAGATCCAGTTTTCCCAGCAGCATTTGTTGACGAAACTATCTTTGCTCCAGGAATTGCTTTTAGCACCTCTGTCAAAGATAAGTTGATTGCAGATGTGTGGATTGATTTCTAGAGTTACTGTTCTTTTCAATTGGTCTAGCCACCTGTTTTGAATATAAGTGCCCAGTAGTATATCTTGAAGTCTGGTATTGTAAAGTGTCTGGCTTTATTGTTGTTATATAAATTGCTTTTACTATTTGGGATCTCCTGTGTTTCCATATGAGTTTTGACATTATTTTTCTATATCTGAGAAGAATGTCTTTAATATTTTGATTGGTATAGCATTGAATCTGTAAATTACTCTCGGTAGTATGGACATTTTGATATTACTGATTCTTCCAATCCATGAACATGTAGGACTTTTCTATTTTTAATGTCTTCTTCTATTTCTTTTTTAATGTTTTATAATTTTCATTGTAGAAACCTTTGACACATTTGGTTCAATTTATTCCAAGGCATTTAATTTGTTTGGCAGCTTTTTGAATGTGATTTATCTTAGAAGAACATTCTCAGCCATGGCATTGTCTGTGATAAAAAAAGATTATTGATTTTTGTGTGTTAATTTTATATCCTGCAACTTTACCAATCCCTTCTATGAGTTCCAAAAATCTCTTATGGAGTCTTTTGGATGCACTATGTATAGAAACATGTCATCTGTAACTAGGGATAATTTGACTTGCTCCTTCCCAATTTGTCTCCCTTTGATTTCTTTTTCTTAGGCAATGGCTCTGGCTAAAACTTCCAGGACTACATTGAATAGCAACAGTGAAAGTGAGCATTGCTGCTTTCAGATCTTAATGGGAATGCTTTTAAGTTTTCCTCATTCAATAGGATGTTGGATGCAGGTTTGTCATAATTTGCCTTGATTGTGTTGTGGAATGTTCCTTCTGGACCTGATTTGCTTAAGGTTTTCCTCATGAAATGATGCTGTATTTCATCAATGCTTTCTCTGCATTTGTTGAAATAATCATATGGTTTTCATTCTTCAGTTTGTTAATGTAATGTTTCAGATTGATTGATTTGCCAATGATGGACAATCCCTACATACCCGAGATAAATCCCAGTTGGTCAGGGTGAATGTATTTCTGATGTGTTGTTGGATTCTATTGGCCAGTATTTTGTTGAGGATTATTGCTTCTATGTTCATCAGGGAAATAGATCTGTAGCTCTCTTTTACTGTTGTATCTTTTGCTCTTTTTTATTTTTTTAAAGATTTTATTTATTTATTTGACAGGTAGAGTTACAGACAGTGAGAGGGAGAGACAGAGAGAAAGGTATTCCTTCTTTTGATTCATTCCCCAAATGGCCGCAATGGCTGGAGCTGAGCTGATCTGAAGCCAGGAGCCAGATGCTTTGTCCTCATCTCCCATGTAAATGCAGGGGCCCAAGGACTTGGGCCATCTTCTGCTGCTTTCCCAGGGCATAGCAGAGAGCTGGATTGGAAGAGGAGCAGCCGGGACTAGAATCAGCGTCCATATGGAATGCCGGCGCCACAGGCAGAGGATTAACCTACTATGCCACAATGGTGGCCACTCTTTTGCTGTTTTAGAAATTAAAGAGATAGACCTGGCTTCATAGAAGGAGTTTGGGAGGATTCCCTCCCTTTCAATTGTTTTGAATAACTTGAAAAGTATTGGAGTTAGTTCTTCTTTACATGTCCGATAGAATTCAGCAGTGAAGCTGTCCGGTTCTAGGCTTTGCTTTTTGGGAGGGTATTTATTACTGATTCAGTCTCCATCCTGGCTGTTGATTTGTTTATGTTTTCTATGGTAATAGTGATAAGAATCTTCTCAAGCCTAAATACTTTTTTTTTTTTTTTTTTTTTTTTTTTTTTTGACAGGCAGAGTGGACAGTGAGAGAGAGAGACAGAGAGAGAAAGGTCTTCCTTTGCCGTTGGTTCACCCTCCAATGGCCGCCGCTGCAGCCGGCGCACCGCGCTGATCCTGGCAGGAGCCAGGAGCCAGGTGCTTTTCCTGGTCTCCCATGGGGTGCAGGGCCCAAGCACCTGGGCCATCCTCCACTGCACTCCCTGGCCATAGCAGAGAGCTGGCCTGGAAGAGGGGCAACCGGGACAGAATCCGGCGCCCCAACCGGGACTAGAACCCGGTGTGCCGGCGCCGCAAGGTGGAGGATTAGCCTATTGAGCCACGGTGCCGGCCAAGCCTAAATACTTTTTTTAAGTTCATGATATATTAATTCATACTCTTTATTTAATATTATATGCTATTTAATAACAGAATTGATATCAATAAATCTTTCTAATAACCATGTTCATCATAGAAAATTGATGAAAGGCTTAGAAAGGAACATTTTAAGAATGAGGTATCAAATATATCCATTATTAAGTGGCAGTATCTTTTCTTTACATTTTTCTCTATATACTTTTGTATTTTTTTAAAAAAAATATTTAACTCAAATATCTCAAAATAATAATTAAATACAAATTTTTGAGTGATGCAGATGCATATTAACAATAAAAATTGATCTTTTTTGGGCCTGTGCCATGGCTCACTTGGCTAATCCTCTGCCTGCGGCTCCGGCACCCCATGTTCTAGTCCTGGTTGGGGCGCCGAGTACTAGTCCTGGTTGCTCCTCTTCCAGTCCAGCTCTCTGCTGTGGCCCGGGAGGGCAGTGGAGGATGACCCAAGTCCTTGGGCCCTGAACCTGCATGGGAGACCAGGAAGAAGCACTTGACTCCTGGCTTTGGATCCGTGGGGTGCGCTGGATGCAGCTTCAATGGCAGTGTCCATTGAAGGGTGAACCAACGGCAAAAGAAGACTTTTCTCTCTGTCTCTCTCTCACTGTCCACTCTACCTGTCAAAAAATAAATTGATCTTTGTTATTACTCTCAATATTACAAAGGAATTTGATTTTTTTTTGTATCTGGAGATGAAGAAGGAACAGAGGCTCTGAAATTATTGGAGTATATTCCAAACCAGGACAATACATGGGGATTATCAAATGTAATAGACATAGAGATAAAATTAAAAAGTCAAAGAGAAGATCCTGGGGGAAATTAACATAAAAGAACTCAACAAAAGGGGTGAAAGCTTCCTTGATCATGGAGACATTATGACCTTGAAATATGAGAAACATCTAGAAATGGTTTCCAAATAATACAGATACATGTAATTGATGTCAAAGCCTCAACAGTTATAAATACTGTAGAGAAAGCAACCAACATTATCACTAATACTACTAATAATAGGGACCATAAAGTATTTGTTGAGCTTAGAAAGTAGGTTCTCATAATTAACTTTACCAAGAAAATTTTTAATATAGTGGGATTCAGGGATTGTGGTAGAGTAAACTATAAGTGAGTAAAAAAGTGGACAGAATGGAATTGATGTGAAATAGAAAACAGGACTTAGAGAAGGTATTTTTGATGGATGACACTAGCATTGGTGTATGAATGTATATTTTTAATCAGTCCATAATGAACTCAGGAATTTGTGTATATATATATATATATACACATATATAATCATTATCCTAATTAAACCAACAAGACTAAACACAGGAACAGAAAAAATTGTTGGAAAATTTCTATTTTTCTATATATATCCATTACATATTTAAAATTGACTAATATATTAGAAGCCTTTGAATATTTTCTCAGTAGGAATATTCAATCAATTATTTTTAGGCTGATGGGCTAATGATGAATATTTCACTTAAAGTAATCACTAGCAAAGCACATATCAACATCTTTAATAGAATCTATTTTGAGTGGAGGAAAACATTCTTTATTCATTTACAATTGCTGTATAAGCTGTCCTTTCCTTTTTGACAATAACAAAAAGAACTTTGTGAAAACCTATGATTATAGAAGTTTTTTAAGGACAAATCATGGCTGATAATTTTTGTCTATTAGTGTCTTTTCATCTTGGTAGTTATCAGGTATTTAATACTTTGAACATTTTCAAATAATCATTAATTTGTCCCCTTTTCAATTCAGCTAAATCCTGTTAGGTATTTTGTTTAAAAAGCCTGCAAAAGCAGCAGGAGAAGTCTTTATAGAACTCTTAGGTAGTGATAATATTTCAGGAATATTCAGGACAGAAGAATACATTTGTTCTAAATGTTGTTGAAAGTTTAGTGCATATTCCCTTTGATGCAGTTTGGGACAATTTTAAAGGGTTTGTGGAATATTGCTAAATCCTCTTAGAATATTGTTCGCCAAAAATAACCTATGTTTATGAAAACTATAAATTTACTATTGGAAATATTTTTAATGAGAGGCTTTGATAGCTATCAGTGGGCTTTGTGCTTGACAAAAGTGAGGAAATAAAATTGGTTACTACAAACACCAAGGCAATGCATTCAACGGAAAGTTCAGAAATAAAGAGCAAAAACATTAGAATATTTGGGGTATTATTGATAGCAAGTAGGGATCCATACAGTATGGTAGAACGGCTCACAGTCTGGAAGCATGTTAATTTGCATCACTGCTAAAAAGCACAGAGTCTGAGTCCTTGTGAAGCATGCTTTTACTTTGTTTACTTCATTTTTTTATCCTTGTACACTGTTAAGACTCAAGCCCTTAGGTATCAAGATAAATAACCCCCTGCCAAGCACAAATAATATCAATAAACCTGTTATTTGCATTGTTTTTCAGAATTTTAAATTTTGGAATGCAGTTTTTTTCTTGTGAACTCTATTCTGTCTTTAAAATGATTGACAAACATATATTCCATTTGGGATTTCTAAGTTTCTCTAAAAGGCTATTAGGTTTTGTTACAGCCATAATGCTGTAACCAGAAACTAGCAAATATTTTCTAAAGACAATAAAGGTACTTTTTAAAATCGCTTAAGTGTGCTGTATTATAGTATTCAAATTTGTCATTATTTTGATTCTTTATTTTTAATAATTACCCAGTGTTCCAAATTTTAGCAATTATGAAAAGGTTATGATGAACATCTCTTGATGCTGCAATCCCTATTAAGAAATTTCCTTATGCAATCTGAGACGAACAAGTAACTGGTCTGGAAAGATACTTTCTCCACATGGAAATATAGTCAATTGGCCAAGCATTACTATTGTTCTTGAGGGGATTGTGCTTGGATCTGTATGCCATTTTCCAGCACACAATTACACAGCACAATGACAAAGTAGAACTTATAATGTAACTGCATGTTATTTTTTTAAAAAAAATCTTCTCTATTGATAGATATGTGCTCATCTATTTTACTTACAGAAAAATATAATTTTTCTTTATCGCTGCCCTAAGTATACTTTTTGAATTCCCAAGTTTAGATAAGAGGCTGAATTTATATTTATTCTCTATGAGCACAACTGTAAATAAAAATATAGATTCCAAATGCCATGGCTGAGAAAGAACTTTTAAGATCAGTCCTATTCATAATAGCTTTAAAAAGTATTGATTACCTTGGAACAAATTTAACCACAAATGTCAATTATCTCCATGATGAAAATTACAAAATAATAAAGAAAGAAATAAAAGAAGACATTGAAAAATAGAAAAATATCCCTTGTACATGGGTTGGAAGAACCAATATCATCATATTACCAAAGGAACTTACTTAATGTGATCTCAATCAACATGCCAATGACATTCTTAGCAGATCTCGAAAAAACGATGCTGAAACTAATATGGAAACACAGTAGACCCTAAATAACGAAAGCAATCATAAATAACAAAAACAAAGCTGGAGGCACCCAAATACCAGATTTCAAGAGATACTACAGGACCTATGCAAAAGAGCCTGGTTCTGGTACAAAAAAGACATGTCCAACAATGGAACAGAATAGAAGCTCCAGAAATAAATATACACATCTACAACCAACTTATCTTGGACAAAGGAGATAAAATCAATCCCCAGAGCAAGGACAGTCTCTTCAACAAATGCTGCTGGGAAAACTGGATCTCTGCATGCTGAAGTATGAACCAAGACCCCTACCTTACACCTTACTCAAAAAAATCAACTCTAAAGGGATCAAAGACTTAAATATACAACTCAATACTATCAAATTAGTAATTTGAATATTTGGCAAATTCTGCAAGACATTGACATATGCAAAGACTTCTTGCATGAGATCCCAGAAGACAGGCAATCAAAGCCCAATTTAACAAATGGAATTGCATCAAATAGAAATTTTTTGCACTGCAAAGAAACACTCTGAAAGTCAAGTGGCAACTGATAGAATGGGAAAAATTTTTGCAAACTATATAACTTATAAAGAGTTAACAACCAGAATCTATAAAGAATTCAATTCAACAACAAAAAACCAACAATACAGTTAAGAAATGGGCATAGGACCTGAACAGGCATTTTTCAAGAGAGGAAATTCAAATGGCCATCAGACACTTGTAATAAATGCTCAGGATCACTAAGCATCAGGGAAATGCAAATAAAAACCACAATGAAATTTCACCTCACTCCAGTTAAAATGACTTTCATAGAAAAATCAACAAACAACAAATGTGGGTGAGGATATAAAGAAAAAGGTACTTAAATCCACTGTTGGTAGCAGTGTATACTGGTGCAGCCACTGTGGAAGACAGTATGGTGATACCTCAAAAATCTTAATATAGACCTACAATCTGATCCAGTCATCCCACTCCTAGGAATTTTCCCAATCCAAAAGAAATCAGCATATGAAAGAGTTGTCTATACCTCCATGTACAGCATAATTCACAATAGCTAATAAATGGAATCAACCCAGATGTCCATCAACTATTGACTGGATAAATAAATTATGATACACACACACACACACATTATGGAGTACTATTCAGCTATAAAAATGAAATCCTGTCTTTTGCAATAAGATGCATGCAACTAGAAATTATTAGACTTAGTGAAATAAACCAGTCACAAAAAGACAGATATCGTCTGTTGTCCCTGATCTCAGATAACTAGTAGAGTACCTAAAATGTAATGTATTGGAATGAAATGGACCTTTTTTGAGATTTGATGATTGTATATAAACCTTGTCTCTTCCAATGAAGAACAGTGTTTTTTTCTTCATAGTATTTGTTGAATTATTTTAAGTAGTGTAAGGTTAACTTTATGATCATTAAATAAACTGAAAATAGATCTTTGTAAAAATTATAGTGAGAAAGGAAGAGGGAGTAGGATGAAGGGTTGGAGCATGGGCGGGAGGGACTGTAGGGTGGGAAGTATGACTGTTCCTGAATATGTATATATGAAATACATGGAGATTATATAACTTAAAATTTAAAAAAATCAAAATTTGAAAGATAAAGAAGGAATTTGGAAACAGCAATATAAAAGTGATTCTTTACATGCAAGGGAAACTTCATATGTTATCAGTGAATTACTCACCAGAAGCCTGGCAGGACAGGAGAGAGTGGGATAATAAAATCAAAATGCTAGAAGAAAATAACTGCCAATAAAGAATAATATACTAGGAAATTTTCCTTAAGAAATGAATGAAACTTAAATATTCGTCCAGAAAAACAAAGCTGAGGGAGTTCATCACAGCCTGACTCACTTTGCAAGAAATGTTAAAAGGATTTTTTAAAGTTGAAATGAGGGGACTCTAATTAGCAATTTGAAAATATATGGAAGTAAAATCCTAGCTCTTACCCATACATGGAACAACAATGAAATTGTACATGTAATTCGCCACTTTGCTACACTAACATTGTTCCAGGGGTACTTATGATGTACTTTTGAATTTTCTATACATGCAATAATGACATTTGCTAGCAGTTTTATGTCTTCCTTCCCAATATGTATGCATTTTGTATCCTTTCTTTGTGTTACTGCACTGTCTAGTAATTCCACCATAATATTGAAAAGTAGTGGTGAGAAAAAGACACTTCCCCCTTTCTCCAACTTAAGGGAAAACTGTCCAATTTCACTATTAAAGCTGGTTTTGGTAGATATTCTTTATCTAGATGAGGAATTTCTCTTCTGTTCCTTGTTTGCTCAGTTTTTTTATGCCAAATATCTTCTACAAAAGTTGATGTAATCATTTAACATTTTTGCAGTTTGTGTAGTGTGTCCAATTTATTGATTTTTTTAAATGCTGACAGCCTTGCTTACGTGGGATAAATACCACTTGCTTGTACTACATAAAATTGTTGGATTTTACCTATTATTATTTTGCTTTCTATTTTTATTTTGCATCTTTGTTCATGTGAAATGTTTTTCTATAGTTTTCCTTTCTTAGAAATTTAACAAGTTTTTTATTAAGGTAATGCTGATTTCACCAATTGAGTTATAAATTATTATCTACACTTCAGATCTCAAGAGGAAATGGTAGAGAGTTGTCCTTTTTTGTACTTGGAATGTATGGTAGAATTCAACTATGAGTTACCCTTGCCTGATATTTTCATTCCTTTTTTTTTTGGTGGTGGTGGGAAGAAGTATGCATCTTTGATTCAATTCTTTTAAAGGAAATGGGCCTTGACTGATTATATTTTTTTTGTGTAAGTATTGGCATTTTGTGTTTCAAGCAATTGTTCTGTTCATTTAAGTTATCAAATTTTTGTGCATAGTGATTTTAGTAGCCCCTTATTATCCTTAAGTTTCCATGGAACATTAATGTTCATTTCCAATGATAGCCACTCTTTGATTTCTGATACTGTTAATTTCTGTCTTTTTTCTTAATGAGCATGGAGAGAGGTTTATGAATTTGTTATTTCACTGAAGTATCTTTTGGTTTTGCTGATTTTCATTTATTATTTTCCTATTTTTCAATATTATTCATTTATACTTCAATTTTCATTTCTTTTCTTTTTCATGCTTCAATTGTTCTTCTTGCTACAGTTTCTTAAAATTTATTATCTGGGAACATTCTTCATGTGTTTTGTGAACATTCACAGTTTCAGGTGTATTTTGTTGTCCAGACTGTGGTCCATCCATGGAAGCTTGATCTTGTTGGACAAAGAATTCTGTAAATATTATAAGACCAAGGTAATTGATAAGGCTATTAAAGCCAAATTTATGCTTCTGGTTTTTTGCATTTTTGAACAGCCAATTAATGGAAGATTGATGTTCCCAAATATAATAGTGGAACTTTCTCCTTGAAATTTTGTCAATTTTTAAAAAATATTTATTTATTTGAAAGTTAGGGTGTCTGGGTAGAGCAGGAGTGGGGAGAGACAGAGAGAGCACATGCGCGCGTGCAAGAGAGAGAGAGAAAGAGAGAGAGAAACAGAAAGAGAGAGAGATCTTCCATTAACTGTTTCACACTTGAAATGGCTGCAATACCTGGAGCTGGGCAGGCTTAAGCCAGGAATTCCATCCGGGTCAACCATGCAGCAGAAAGACAGAGAGATGGATTGAGAGGGGAGCATCTAGAATTCCAAACAGCACTCCAAAATGGAATGCAGGTGTCCCTAGCAGTGGCGTACCCTGCTTTGCCAGAATGCCCACCCTCATTCTGTAGGTTTTTGAAGTGTATTTTGCAGTTCTGAATTTAGGTGTATACACAAATTTGCTTGGTTTTAAAGCAATGGCTGCCTAATCATTAAGTAATCTTCCTGTTTGTCTCTGATAATTTTCCTTGTTCTGAATTCCATTTATCTGAAATTAGTGTAGTACCTCCAGCTTTCTTTCAATTAGTTTTAACATATCTTTTGCTATCGCTTTATTTGAACTTGTCTGAATCAGTATATTTAGTGAATGTCCAAAAGACAAGATGTAGCCGAATATTGTTATTATACTCACTTTGTCAATCTTTATCTTTTAATGAATATATTTAAACGATTCACATTTAAGCCTTTAAATAAGAAGATGGTTTTCATCCTATTTCACAATGGTTACTGTTCCTCTTCCCTGTCATAGCTAATAAATGATGTTTCTAAGCCCTCTACTGTGAAAAGTTGGTGGGATTCCTCAAGATAAAGCAAAGTATTGGATCCCTAATTCCATGTTGCCTGGGAGTTTCCCATTCATGGTAGGAATGGCCTCCAGCCACTGGGTAAAATTGCCTTCACACAAAGTTACCCTCTAAGTGCTTCAGCCAGGGCTCTGTTCCAGATAAGCAGGTCCTAGCTGTGATTCCAGCTTTACGACCTTTGATGATTCCTGGGTGCTCATTGCATTGTAACTGCAACTCCTTAGTGTGCCCAGAGAAGCTGTTGATATTTGTTTTGTTTAGCTTATTATTGTTGTAATGAGGAGAGTAATGACTTTCAAGTCTTTTCATTTCGGAAATGATACTTGAAAGAACTTCCACTTTGACTATGACATTGTCTAAATAAGATCGGCGTTGGAGCCTCCGGTGATTACTGACGCCATAAACAAGAGTGTCAATTGTTAAATCAGCAACAGGAGTCACTGTGCATCTACTCCCCATGTAGGATCTCTGTCCTTAATGTGTTGTACTATGTGAATTAGCGGTATAACTAATACTCAAACAGTACTTTACACTTTGTGTTTCTGTGTGGGTGCAAACTGTTGAAAACCTTACTTAGTATATACTAAATTGATCTTCTGTATATAAAGATAATTAAAAATTGAATTTTGATGTGAATGGGATGGGAGAGGGAGCGGGAGATGGGATGGTTGCAGGTGGGAGGGAGGTTATGGGGAGAAAAAGCTGCTATAATCCAAAAGCTGTACTTTGGAAATTTATATTTATTAAATAAAAGTTAAAAAAAAAAAACCTAACAATAACACATCAAAAAAATATATATGGAAGTAAAAATCTCATTATGAAGGTCATAATATAGTCAAATATAAAATATTAATATTTTAAGAGTGATACATAAACCACTGAATTCTAGTAAAAAGTTTTAATACAGTAAAAATTGCTATACTTATAATAATTTTAATGGAAACGTGATATATAATGACATAAAGCATGAATAGCGAAGTTATAGCACAAAATTTTATATACAAAGGAATGATCAGCCTAAAATAGATTGTTATAAGTATAATACATTTTATGAAATTCCTATAGAAGCCACAAAGAAAAAGATTATCTATGACAGATGAAGAGAAATGAAAGTATATAACTACAAGAAAAATCATCAAATCAAAAAGTATTCAAACAAGAGTGGAAGAAAGGAAAAAAGTAACTGGTAACTGCAAAAGTTTGAAAATTATTTGAAATAACAATAGTAATTTTTCCTCTCAATAACTACTTTAAATGTAAATAGATCAAATTCTCCAATTAAAATATATAGTTTATTGGTAAAATGCAAGATCCAAGGATATGCTCTTTACATGCCACTCATTTTAATTTAGGGATACATGTAGGCTGCAAATAAAAGTATTAAAAAGATGTTCTTTGCAAATTGGACTTGAAAGATATAATGAATGGGGGTTGGCACTGTAGCATAGTAGGTAAAGATGCCGCTTGCAGTGCCAGCATCCCATATGTGTGGTTGAGTCCCAGCTGCTCTATTTACAATCCAGCTCTCTGCTATGGCCTGGGAAGGCAGCAAAGACTGCCCAAGTCCTTTAGCCCCTGAACCCACATCAGAGACCTGGAAGAAGCTCAAGGCTCCTGGCTTCAGATCTGCCCAGCTCTGGCCATTGCAGCCATTTGGAGAATGAATCAGTGGATAGAAGATCTCTCTCTCTCTCTCTCTCTCTCTCTGCTTCTGCCTTTCTGTAAATCTGCCTTTCAATCTTTAAAAAAAGAAAGAATGAGTGGTGATACTTATATATGACAAATATAATTAAATAAAAAATAATCATAAGAGACTAAGAGGATCATAATATAATTATAAAGGTGTTTGTTCAAGAAGATATAATAATCCGTAACCTATTTCTACCTAAAATTGTTACAAATAAAGGTATCAAGTAAATAACAAAGAAATAAATAGCAATACAATATGAGTAGGGAATTCAACATCCACTTTCATCAATGGGTACATCAGATGATCAGTTAGAAGATCCAAAAGGAAACCATGTACTTAAAAAACACTTTGATCAAATGCACATAACGGACATATATAGAACATTCCAATCTAGGCACATGCAACATTTTAGGATATATCATACATTATACTACAAATTAAATATTAATAAACTTAAGATTAAAATTATATCATTTATTTTCCTACAAAATGGTATGAAACTAAAAATCAGTAGCAGGGAAAATTGGAACATTCACAAGTCTTTGGAAATCAAACATATTCAAGAAAACCAAAGGATCAAAGAAGAAATAAAAAGGAAAAACAAAAATATATCTTGCCATGAATAGAAATGGAAGCATGGCTTAGCCAAAAATGTGGGGCACATAACAGTCTAAGAGGGAATTTGGTAGACACCAATTAATAAAAAGAATGACCACAAATCAACAACTGAACTTCACTGTTCAAATAAATTGAACCTAAACTCAAATTTTATAGAAATATAAAAGATCAGAGCAGAAATAAACAAAATAAAACCAAGAGAAAAGATCAATGAAACAGAATTATTTTTCCAAAAATATTTAACAAAACTTTGCCTATATTTCTAATAAATAGTAGAAATTAAAATAGATGATATTGCCATATTTATGCTCAAATATTCAGTGCTTAATGGAAGAGGAGAAATTACAACTGATAGTATAGTAGTAGAATTTTAATGGACATTGTGATACAGTGGGTTAAACTGCCACTTGGAATGCCTATAACCAACTAGATAAGAAAAAAACAATAAAGCTTCCAAATCAGAAAAGCAGCAGCAAAACTATTTCTGTTTATAAATATTATCTCAATCTATGAATTTCTAATGTCTATGTTAAGAATTGTTAGAACTAATAAGAACTATTTCAATAATATTGTAGAATATAAAGCCAACATACATAAATCTATTGTGTTTGTAAACACTAAAACCAAACTATCTGAAGAAAGAAATCAAGAAAATAATCCAATCTACATCAACAATGTCATATGGAACAAATGCATAGAGAATAACATCAAATAAGGAAGTAAAACTATAAATCATTGATAATAAATTCAAGATTCAAATCAGTAGAAAGTCTTGGAAGAATTAATGTTGTTAATAAGAGTATTTCAAAAATTCATGGATAATCAAATTTAAAAAGTTTATTTTCATACTTGGGATATTCAGAAAGTGATAGAAATATGTATTATTTAAAAATATGCATGTGTTTCAAAATATTTTGTACTCCTGAAGCTTATCATTCAGAAACAACCTCTAGTTTTAGTGTAATCCTTATCAACATTCTAGTAGTTACTTTCACATAAATAAAAAAAAAATCCCCAAATTCACATGGAAACACAAAAATCCATAAATAGCAAAATCAATCTTGAGAGAGAAGAAACCTGGAAGCATCATAGTTACAGATTTAAAAATATAACATTATAGTACAGGCATAAAAATAGACATATATACCAACAGAAAAGAATACAGTGCCCCAAAATAAATCCACAAATGTATGTTCAATTTTACTTTAACAGAGATGCCAGCAAACAGAGAAAAGGATATACTTCAGTAAATGAGTTTAAAAAAATTTGATGTTGACATGCAAAAGAATGAAATTGTGCCTTTTTCTTACAGTACATACAAAAAGCAACTTAATATGGGTTAAAAATTTACATTTAAGACCTAAAACCATTAAGTTCCTAGGAAAAAACATAAAGAAAAACTTCTGGACATTCTAGGACAGAAAATGCATTGGCATCAAAAGTAAAAAAAAAAAAAAATCTAATTTTAGCAAGTTAAACACCTGCACAGAAAAGAAAATAAGCAAACAAGATTGAAGATACAACCTCAAGAATAGGAAAACCATTTTTAATAATAGGTACCAAAAAGGGTTAATATCCAAAATATGTACATATCTCAAGTATCTCAATAGCAAAATCACCATCATTGCCATCACCCAATTACAAATAGGCAAAAGATCTGAATAAACATTTCTTAGACAAGACTTCCAAATGACCGACAAGGCATATGAAAAAGTTCTCAACTTCACTAAAGAGCAGAATAATGCAAATCTGAACCACGATGTGTTGTCAACTCACATCTTTTAGAATGATTATTATTTGAAAGACTAAAGGTTTAGCATTGATGAGGACTTGAGGTAACACTTGGAAGTTACTGATACAGTTACTCTGTGAGGGAAACTGCATACACTATTGATGTGAATGTACATTGGTACAGCCCTTACAGAAAACAGTATGGAGGTTCCGCCAAGATGGAAAATAGAGCTAACCTATGAATCAGTAATTCCATTGTGGGGTATATATCTCAAAGGAATGAATTCCATGTGTTAAAGAGTTATCTGCACAACACCTTTATTGAAGCAAAACTCACAATATCCAAGATATGGAAGATGATCTAAACGTCAAACAGTGGATGTTGTGTGTGGGGGGGGGGTGTATATAAAAATATATATTGGTCTTTAAAATAAGGAAATTTTTTGATATTGATGAGCTTGAGAGACATACTAAGTGAAAGGGCAGGCACAAAAGACAAACACTGTGTGATTTCATTTTATATGTAGAATCTAAAAACTTAAAAATTTTAGAAACAGAAAATAAAGTGGTGGTTACCAGGGAATTTGTCAGTATGGGATATGGGGAAGTATTGGTCAAAGTATAAAGAAAATTCTAGTTTTGCAGAATGGATATACTCTGGAGAAGTAAGTTATATCATTGTAACTATAGTTAATAATACTTGAAATTTGCTGATAGAATAGATCATAAATGATCTAACCTCACACACAAAAACAGTAAGTATGTGATGTGATGGATACGATTGCCATAATCATTACATGATATATATGTATATCAGAAATATAATATTATATAAATCAGATATATAAAATTTATTTTATTTTTTAACTTTTATTTAATGAATATAAATTTCCAAAGTACAGCTTATGGATTACAATGGCTTCCCCCCCATAAAGTCCCTCCCACCTGCAACCTACCCCTTTCCCACTCCCTCTCCCCTTCCATTCACATCAAGATTCATTTTCATTTCTCTTTATATACAGAAGATCAGTTTAGCATACATTAAGTAAAGATTTCAACAGTTTGCTCCCACACAGAAACATAAAGTGAAAAATACTGTTTGAGTACTAGTTATAGCATTAAATCACAATGTACAGCACACTAAGGACAGAGATCCTACATGAGGAGTAAGTGCACAGTGACTCCTGTTGTTGACTTAACAAATTGACACTCTTGTTTATGGCATCAGTAATCACCCTAGGCTCTTGTCATGAGTTGCCAAGGCTATGGAAGCCCCCTGAGTTCACTGACTCTGATCATATTTAGACAAGGCCATGGTCAAAGTGGAGGTTCTCTCCTCCCTTCAGAGAAAGGTACCTCCTTCTTTGATGACCCGTTCTTTCCAGTGGGATCTCACTCGTGGAGATCTTTCATGTAGGTTTTTTTTTTTTTTTTTTTTTTCCCCCAGAGTGTCTTGGCTTTCCATGCGTGAAATACTCTCATGGGCATTTCAGCCGGATCCGCATGCCTTAAGGGCTGATTCTGAGGCCAGAGTGCTGTTTGGGACATCTGCCATTCTATGGGTCTGCTGTGTATCTCACTTCCCATGTTGAATTGTTCTCTCCCTTTTTTATTCTATCAGCTAGTATTTGCAGATACGATTCTTGTTTATGTGATCCCTTTGGTTCTTAGTCCTATCATTATGATCAATTGTGAACAGAAATTGATCACTGGGACTAGTGAGATGGCATTGATACATGCCACCTTGATGGGATTGAATTGGAATCTCCTGGTATGTTTCTAACTCTACTGTTTGAGGTAAGTCAGCTTGAGCATGTTCCAAATTGCACATATCTTCCCTCTCTTATTCCCACTCTTATATTTAACAGCGATCACTTTTCAGTTAAGTTTCAGCACTTAAGAATAATTGTGTATTGATTACAGTATTCCACCAAAACTATTAAGTAGGAATAACAAAAAAAATACTAAGAGGGATAACATATTAAGTTGCTCATCAACAGTCAGGGTGAGGGCTGATCAAGTCACCATTTCTCCTAGTGTTCATTTCACTTTAACAGGTTTCCTTTTTGGTGCTCAGTTAGTTGTCACCGATCAGGGAGAACATTTTGGTATTTGTCCCTTTGGGATTGGCTTATTTCACTCAGCATAATGTTTTCCAATTTCCTAACAGGGATCACTTTTCAGTTAAAATTTAAACACCTAAGAATAATTGTGTGTTAATTACAGAGGTTGAACTCTGTAATTAACACAGATATATACAATTTAAATAATTATTCTGTAATACAAAGGAAAATAAGGAGATGTATACAATCTGTATTATCAGACTAAATCAGTGTTGGTTTGGAGTTCCACAGATATTTGAATCTCAATGCTTTTAGGAATGTGAAATAGAAGACATTGTGTGATAATGATCAGATCAATAAATCCAAAGAGTGAAATCAAGCTTACCTTCAGAGATTCTGAGAAGACATGCGATAAATACTTGCACAGATTCTCTCAACTGAATCAAAGTAGAATAGGAAAGTCACTTCAGTAATATGAGAAAGATATTTATAGTACCTTAATTACTGATGACATACTAAGAATGTTACTATGAAAACTGACATTACTGTAAGGATGTTTAGGTTCTATAGATGCAGTAAGACTACTTTAGAATAATTTACTAATGCTACAAACATATAGTGTGTGTGGAGGGGGGAGCAAATATTACAATAAAAGTGTTATTATATAAAGTTGATTGATTTGCTTAAAAGTAAAGAACAAATGAACAAATTAAGATTTCTCTTTTATTAGATGTAATGAATAATTTGAATAGCTTAAAATCTTCTAATTACTAAATTTAGAAAATATGGTGGACAAACAGGATTACACATGAAGTCAAATTAAGAAATTTCCAGTGTCTATAAGAGCTAACATTAGACTGATTAGCATAAATGAAAACAATATATTTCCTCCACTTATTCATATTTCTCAAATGGAACATTCAATAATTCTAGTAAGTCATTTTTATCTGGCTTACATTTTAATTCGAGATAAAAATAAAACCACATTTTAATTAGCAAAGTGATTTTAAAATTTTCTTCTAGGAGAAAATACAAATGAAAATAAGTAAACTATAAACGTGTTCCTTCAAATATCAAATTTAATATGAACTAAAATAATGAAACATTGTGATTCTGGCACAGAAGGAGACAGATGATTGGAACACAGTAGGAAATGCAGAAAGCAACTCAAGATATATGAAAACTTGTTTATTTTAAATAATTGTTTCCGATCCTTGCAAGATTGGGTGCTTTGGTTGAAGGTAGTATTATGAAAAATAGTTGACCATAAATAAATAAAATTTAGAACAGCATCTAATGCCTTATCCCAACAAAACACCAGAAGATTTAAGATTTAGAGCTGGTAACAAATCTTTTCTGATCTCATACTACACATATAATCTCTTGCTGACCTCATAGCAGACAAAGTCCTTAATCATTTTAACATAGAAAATCATTTTAAACATAGGAAATATAAGGAAACTTTGATATAATATTTTTTTTTTGACAGGCAGAGTGGACAGTGAGAGAGAGAGACAGAGAGAAAGGTCTTCCTTTGCCGTTGGTTCACCCTCCAATGGCCGACATAGCCTGCGCGCTGCGGCCTGAACACCATGCTGATCTGAAGCCAGGAGCCAGGTGCTTCTCCTGGTCTCCCATGCGGGTGCAGGGCCCAAGCACTTGGGCCATCCTCCACTGCACTCCCGGGCCACAGCAGAGAGCTGGCCTGGAAGAGGGGCAACCGGGACAGAATCTGGTGCCCCAACCAGGACTAGAACCTGGGGTGCTGGTGCCACAGGCAGAGGATTAGCCTATTGAGCTGCGGCGCTGACCTGATGTAATATAAAATTAAAAATTATCATTTATCTATAGTTGCATAACAGGAAGTAAGTGAGAAAATAAACACTGGTGAAAATAACTGGGATATATTCATGAAATAAAAAATTAGCTATCCTTAACACAAGGTCCATAAAAAAAATTGGTCAAAAGACACTAATAGTTCAATAAAAGAAATACATAATTTTCTATGAAAAATTAACAAATAATATTAGAAATAAGAAATTAGAAATAAGAAACTCATTAGAAATAAGTTCTTTTAACATAAGAAGGTTACAACCTTTATTATTCCCTTTTTTTAATGGGGATCCAAATTTGTGAACTCATGATGGTGTTCCTCTAAGCAGAGGTTTTCTCTTCTAAAAGCCCATTACATATAGAAAGTAATAGAGGGTAAAATCTCATCTCTGAGGGTCCTATTGAAGAAAACCTCTAAATTTTCCTACAGATATATGACTTATGTTTTCCCTACGATGTGATATTTTTAAGTGAATGATTATCCTGCCAAAATTTTTGCCAAAATAAAAATCAGGCAAAATGCTAGTTTTCTAAAAATTTTTTGAAGTTAAAAAGACCTTAACAATTCTGCATTCTAGTGAAAATGGAAGTTTTGCTATTATGTATGTGGGGATTTCAGTACCTTGCTTATTTAGGCTCTTTCTGGTTGTACTTAAAAATACAACCTGTGTACTTTAGATTTGTCAGAGTTAATTTAAAATGTATTACATATAAGTATAGGAATGGTTAGGAGGGTAAATTCAGACCTGTCCATAGTGCAAATGTGGTGGCAGCTTTCTACTTGCTGTCACTACCAGAAGAGTGCTCCTCTTTTCTAGTATCCAATGCTTACTTTACTTTGATGTGCATAGCAGCCACTCTTCATTATAAACACCATAGGAATTCTAGCTTACTTTTAACTATTTGAAACTTTGGCAACAGACTCTGTGTTCTGTTACCCTTTTGACTCAAAAGCTGTCCATTGGTTTCACTTACATGTTTCTCCAGTTCTCTGTGCCAACATCCCTTTCACTTGTACTAAAGTATCCTCTCCTTACAACACCACTCAATATCAGCAGCCTTGCTTCATCTCTGAAAGGAGACCGTATCTGAGCCAAACATCCTATCTTGCCTGCTCCTTCCTTTGACTATTCTATTGCATCCACCTAAATACCTTTCATTTCTATTTGTCCATTCTTCAGTTTCCATCCATTGTCCTTCCAGTGAACCAACCCAATACCAATCAAAGATTAATATGTTCAACTCAACTTGTCTATTCCTAGGCTGAAATTTTTGAGTAGAAATGAAGAAAATTATTAAATATGCACATTGGTGCACATATTGATTGGGATTTGGATTGAAAATACCAGAAACAAACTCTAAATTGATTTAAACTGTACAGGAACATACAGATGCTCCTTGACATATGGTTGGATAAACCACCCATAGTAGGTAGATAATATTGCAAGCCAAGAACACATTTTGTACACCCATTCTACAAAATATCCTAGCTTACAATATAGTATACAACACAATGTTGGTTCTTGTCCCTTGAGGTGGCTGTCTGAGAGCATCAGCTCATCCCATCCAGCATTCAAGAGGGTGTCACACTGCACATTGCTAGCCCAGAAAACGATTAAAATAAAATACACAGAATGTTTTAACTGCATATGTATCATTTTTGTACCATGTAATTTAAAAATGTGTTAAGCAGAACCATCGTTTAGTGGGGGACCATCTATGATAAACTGTATGTAATCACTCACATAATCTCCAGAAGGATCTGAATTCTTAGCCATAAAATATGCTTAAAGTCGTGTTATACCACTAGTTCTTTGATGACACAATTTTACTTCTGTCGGTTCAGACATTGCCCAAGCCCCACTAGCACAGTGGATGCTGAACACTGAACCATGCTTTTAAAAATTTTCTCATAGCTAGTTTTGAAAATTGAGCATAGGAATAGATTTCTAGTAAAATATTGGACTAGAAATTCAGACTCATTCAGAAGATGTATATTAAATTTTATATATATGTGTGTGTGTATATATATATATATATATATAAAGCTTCTTAGTATTCAAGAAAGTAAAAATTGTCCTGCTTTCTGCTACCACTTCAAGAAGGATCATACAAAATAAAGATTGATTTGAAATAATAAAAATAGCCAAGGAAGGAAAACAGGAATGCCTTAGAGGAAAATTCAGATTTCAGTAATTTAGGGGTTTGAGGATGAAAGTTTGTCCCTGTAATTTTATACTTGACACTCATGGTAGGATAATAAACCCCAGTGCTGTGTATAAAGTGATATATGATACAAAATAATACAATAAAACATTGGATAATGTGTTTATATAAGCTATAGGAAAAACAAATGATTACTCATGTACCAAACAACTAGCTTAAGCAATGTAATGTCGCCAGATTTTGTGGAGTTCCTTGCTTGATCATTCACAATGCTACTGTCCCTCTCTCCTCTCTCTTCTCACTTTTTGGTTTTGGCTTCCAATATACCTCAATTCTATCAATTTCTCTTCATTGCCACGGCTGCAACGTGTTAAGTACATTTTCATTTAATATTTTCATCAAATGAATGAAACTGTTTTTGAACATCGTTGCATGTGTGTCAGCCATTATTTTAGATTCCAAGTCTACACAAGTAAACAAGGCTGGTCTGGATCTTTTGTAGACAGTACACGCCCTAAAAGGAGAATTAGTAAACAATTACCAGTTAATTCTAATTTAGTTCTTCATTAAGCACACACATACAAGATAAATATAGATTTTTAAAAATGGTTTAACACACCAATATTTTTCCTATCTAAGTGTATTCTAACCTGGTGACTAATTTCCTGTGTAATCTGAACAAGCTATAAAAACTGCATTTTCATTTCTAAAATTGCAACCACACCATTTGCCTTCCACAACTACAACAATATTGAGTAAGACAATAAAACCATGTATGTGAAAATACGTAGAAAGATGTGATATAATATACAATTATCGTTATTGGTATTGCTCTTATCTGTTTAATAAGATTTTAGAGTTTATTATGATTATTTGACTAGGGTAATGCAGATTTTCAGCTGTAAAAATAAACATTTATATTAAAACAGGCATTATAGTACTATTTGTGAAAAGGAGATAATTATGTGATTTTTCCCTAATTATCATGATCATAATTGTTAGAACTTAATACCTTTCTAAAACATCACTTGGCTGCATTGTTGCTGTGCTATTCATTAACTCTCTTTAGTAACTCTAACCTTTGGAACAAAACCCCCAGACTTGAAAAGTAAGCAATTAACAGCTTACCAGTTCTTATCAAAAACTCTGTTGACAAGGTCTCTTTATCTTCATTTTTTTTTAACTTCTAAACTAAAATTTTTCTTTTTTTTAAACCAGGTAAGAAAAAGTTGGTTTGTAAACAAGAACTCTCTTTCACAAGAAAGGATATTTTCCATTAAGTATTTGTACCATTTTTATCTTGGTCTGTCAAACAAAAATATTGTAAAAGTAATTCTTGACTTCATCATCGAGTCAGATTACCTTTTGTTTCTTAACCCTTTCATGGAAGAACTGAAACCTCAATCATATTTGCACTATTATTGACTCATTTCTTATTTATTTGATTCTCTTCCTTTTATCTTTTTCTTACAAATTCACTTGTTAAAACAAATTACTAATTGTTTTAACAAAAAAGCTACCCTCATTTCCTATTCTGCATGACCCCATTTTTTAATTTCTTTTTAGTGTGTGTGAAAGAAGACTTCTTTGTGTCAAAAACATAGCATTTTAAAATGCTTTATATTTATCAGCACAGATCCCAGAAAGATTTGGCAATGATAGGCAATTACTTGTAGATAGATTTATTTAATCTGATTAATTAATTAATTAATTGATTCATGTTAAAAGGAATGTAATTAAAGATGTTGGACTGCATAAGAAAATGTTTGCTCAGGGACTACTTGGATCCTTACTGTGGCCAAAAAGACGCAGGTGGGAAAGACCCACTGGGGAAGGGGAAGGGACTCAGGGATTTCTGAGTACAAAGGAAAACTCTTACCAGAATTTTTCTGCACTTTCTAATTATTTTCTATTTGCTAATTGTAGTTCATCTAGTTTTTATGTGGCTTGATTTGTCAGACAAAATACACCAAAGATAACAAGAAAATAGTCATAAAATTTTAGAATTTTCTACTCAATCAAGCTACTTGGATTTTTCACAAACAATTCAATATCAAAATTTATAATATTCAAGAAACATTTTTCCATATACTCTTGCTTCTTTTTTCACTTTGTTTACCTGTGCTATAGTCCACTTGTGATCAATCCCAAAATGACAGAATCGATGCAAATTTCTCAATCTGCTTTGATCATGGTTGTTAATAATTTTGATATATTGTCAATTTCTCTTCTCTCATGTGGACTGTCTACTTCTGGTCCCCTGGCCATTTTTATTTCTGATTTTCTCTATCACCAAATATTATCCTAAAAATAAATCCAATGATCTTATTCACCTTCTTTAAAAATTTAGGTTATTTTTATTGTAAGTATTTTTTACTCTGAGAACAAGAACTGAAGGATCATAACTTTGCTTTGATCAATATCTGCTGTACATGGACTTTTTCATTTTATGACTAGAATTATAATTTTTAATTTTAAATCATTTATTTATTTATTTGAAAGGTACAGCAATAAAGAGAGTAGGGAGAGACAGAGAGAGAGAAAGAGAGAGTGAGGGAGAGATCTTCTTCCATTTGCTGACTCATTCCCTGCATGGATAGAACAGCCAGAGATGGGTCAGGCCAAAGTCAAGAGCCAGGAAACCCACCTAGGTCTCCGATATGGGTGGCAGAGGCCCAAGTATTTTGATTATCTTCTGTTGCTATTCCCAGGGATATTTGCAGGAAGCCGGATCAGAATCACAAAACATTTTAATTGACATACAAATGTATACATATTTATGATGTACTATGTGATATTTCATACATGTATACTTTATATAATATTTGATCAGGAACATATATTTATCATTTCATTTAACATCTCGTTACAGAGAAAATAATTCAAAATCCTATCTTTAAGTTTTTTAAGAGAGGTAGAGTTACTCTACTGAGCAACTGAACACCAGAAGATTTTATACCTAACTAGCAATAACCAAATATCCATCAATAAATTGTTTCTCATTCTTCCCTTCCTACATCACTCTCCCCAGCCTCTGGTAGTCCCATTATATTTTTAACTTAGCTATCAGATAAGCTACTTACTGGATTCCACATGTTAATGAGAACATGTAATATTTGCCTTTCTGTGGCTGGCATAGTTCATTTAACTTAAAGTCCTCCAATTTTGTCCATGTTGTTGCAAATGAAAAGATTTTGTCTTACATTAATAATTCAATCCTGCTATTTACCTTCTTTTTCTTAAGATTTATTTTGTTTTATTTGAAAGTCAGAGTTACAGAGAGAGGTAGAAGTAGAGACAGAGAGAGATGTCTTCCATTCGCTGGTTTACTCCCCAGATGGCTGCAATGGCTGGAGCTACGATGATCCGAAGCCAGGAGCCAGGAGCTTCTTCTGGGTCCCCCATGCGGGTACAGGAGCCCAAGGACTTGGGCCATCTTCTACTGCTTTCCCAGGCCATAGCAGAGAGCTGGATAGGAAGAGGAGCAGCCGGGACTCAAACAGGCGTCCATATGGATGTCAGCGCTTTAGGCCAGGGCATTAACACGCTGCGCCACAGAGCCGGACCCAGCAATTTACCTTCTTAATAACTGCTGTTGCTGTCCATTGCCTATGGAAATAGGCCCTTATAGGCCCTTTACAATTTGTTTCTTAGATTTTTTTAAAGATTTATTTAACTCTTTGAAAGTCAGACTTACACAGAGAGTTGAGAGGCAGAGAGAAAGAGAGAGAGGTCTTCCATCCCCTGGTTCACTCCCTAGATGGCCGCAATGGCCAGAGCTCTGCCGATCTGAAGCCAGGAACCAGGAGCTTCTTCCAGATCTCCCATGTGGTTGTAGGGGCTTAAGTCATTGGGCCATCTTCTACTGCTTTCCCAGGCCCTAGCAGAGAGCTGGATTAGAAGTGGAGCAGCCGGGTCTCGAACAAGCACCCATATGGGATTCCAGCACTTCAGGCCAGGGCATTAACACACTGTGACACAGCGCCAGCCCCTGATTCTTAGATCTTTTTTAAAGATTTATTTATTCTTCTGAAAGTTAGAGCTACTGAGAGGGAGAGACAGAGAGACATAGAAAGAGATCTTTCACTCCCCCGGAGGGCCACAGTGGCCAGCACTCATCCAGGCTGAAGGAGATACAGAAGTTTCTTCTAGGTCTCTCATGCGGGTGGCAGGTAGTTGGGTCTTCATCCACTGCTTTCACAGGTACTAGCGGGGGGCAGTAATGGAAGTGGAGCATCCAGGACACACATGGATACCTATATGGAATGCCAGTGCTTCAGTTGGTGGCTTTACCCACTGTGACACAATGCCACCTCCCCTCCCCAATTCCTAGATTTATAGCCTCAGTTTCAATAGGCAATCCTCCTAAGTTTCATACACTCTCATCATATTACACAATTTGACATCCCTGGGCCATGTCATAATATTTTACTCTTTTAAGATTTTATAATAAATTATTTCTGCTGCCCAAAATCCATTCCCATTTCTTGCTCTGGTGAAACTCTAACCATGTTCAACAGCAAGCCCTAACATTATTCTTGCTGTGGATAACTTTCCAATAAATAGATCAGAATAGGAAGAGCTACTATTCCCACAATTCAACTGCAGAATGGCAGAGTGCGTAGCACAGTAGATATTAAGTTTTAGTTGAAAAAAATTAATCATCTACACTCTAGAAGTTCAGCATCCTGGAAAGTGTTCCCTGTGAGGCTCAGGATTAACTTTGTTCAAATGCTGCATTTGTGTTGTTGTAAGACATTGTATATACTTGAACAGTGTAAGAAGAACTATAATTTTAGGCTACTTCTCACTATAACTTACTTCTACTGACCACGACACAGACAAAAATCCTAGGGCTCAAATGAAATGCATCACGTTCTTAAAAAGTGGGGAAAATCCCACAAGAATGAAGTTGCTAATTTAATACTTTATTTAATTATAAAATACTTCGCTGTGGGAACTTGAAGACTTACATTAGCAAAGGAATTTGCAGGTTTCTGCCTGTCCATAAACAGGTATTTACTAGGAATTGTGAATAGTCATTATTGCAGTACATAAGAGGTCCCCAAACAAGGAAAATCAAAGGGAACTGAAAGGAAGTAAATGTCCCAGCTAAGTGTTATGATGCACCTGTAACAGAGCAACTAATTCCAGACTGCTTTTTTATTTTAAAGATTTATTTATTTATTTATTTGAAAGGCAGAGTTACAGAGAGGCAGAGGCAGAAAGAGAGAGAGAGAGAGAGAAAGTCTTCCATCTGCTGGTTCACTCCACAGATGGCCACCACAGCCTGAGCTGCGCTGGTCAGAGGCCAGGATTCAGGAGCTTCTTCCAGGTCTCCCATGTGGGTGCAGGGGCCCAAGGACTTGGGCTGTCTTCTACTGCTTTCCCAGGCTGTAGCATAGAGCTGGATCAGAAGTGGAGCAGCTGGGACTCGAACTGGTGCCCATATGGGATACCAGTACTGCAGGTGGCGGCTTTACCCGCTATGCCACAGCGCTGGAGTCCAGACTGTTTTTTGTTTTTTTTTTTTTTTTTTTTTTTTTTTTTAGATTTATTTATTTATTTGAAAGTCAGAGTTACACAGAGAGAGGTGAAGCAAAGAGAAAAAGAGGTCTTCCATCCGCTGGTTCACTCCTCAACGGGCTGCAATGGCCAGAGCAGTGCTGATCCAAAGCCGGGAGCCAGTTTGTGTCCTGGCTGCTTTTCTTCTAATTCAGTGATCTGTTCAGGGCCTGGGAAAGCAGCGGAGGATGGCCCCAGTGCTAGGTCCCCTGCATTCACCTGGGAGACCTAGAAGAAGCTCCTGGCTCTTGGCTTCTGATTGGTTCAGCTCCAGCTGTTGTAGCAATTTGGGGAGTGAACCAATAGATGGGCAACCTTTCTGTCTGTTCCTCTCTGTCTGTGATTATAACTCTCAAATAAATACAATCATTTAAAAAAATTAGAATTTTTTTTTAATTTTTCTTTTCTTTGTATTAGTAAAAGGAATTTAACAGGAGCTGCCAATGACTTTGGAACTAATATGAAGTATTATAAAAATTTCCCTTTTGCATACTGTATTTGTATACATACATTTGTAATTTGTTCAAATAATTTGCTCATATCTGAGCCTACAGAATATTTCCTTTTGCATGATGAAATATTTGAAATATTCAGTAATTTTTCTTACTGTGATGCAGCACTCCGAAATCTGCCTGTTTCTGACATAGCACTGTGACTAATCCATTGGGAAAACTGCTGACAAACGCAGCCCCAGCCTTAAAGCTGTACTGGTCAGTGCCAGCCACTGAGGTAGCTTCATTTTCCAATATCCTTATCCATAATACCTGAGTCATCATCTTAGTCATATTTAATGGAAAGCACTTGTCATAAGGTTGCTTAGACAATTCTTTCAATTGCTTAAAAAATCCAGTTAGCTTTATGTCAGCAGGTATTCAGTGTGCTCCAGCACTGAATATAAAACACCTAGCACTACTCTTTTCGTGTCCCTACTTAGATCTCTCTCTTAATATTGCGAACTGGTTTGCCTGACTCATGGAGACACTTAAAGTTAATTATTTAAATTATTTAAATTGCATTATTTGTATATGTTTGGCTAATAAAAATTATTCTTTACTATTTAGTGTTATTTCACAGAATCCTTACAAAAGTCTTATAATGATTTATTCTACCATTTCAATGAAAATTATGCCACCATTTTGAAGATAAAATTGAATCTTATTGGGAAGATATTTTAATTAAACTTTCACATGTGATTTCCAATTATAATTCATCTTTCTGGGTAGCGGCTTGCTTTTTTTAAACACCCAGATATTAGAATTTCCTCTACCATGTGGTTAAGTATCAGCCCCAATATTTACTAGCTATGTCACTTGGTGAAAAATTACCAAATTGCTATGCCTCAACTTTTTATCAAGAGAATAAGGATAGTTATAATAACTAATTCACAAGATTCGCAAGATGACTGGAGAGAATGATCCTACAAGGGAAGCAGGATACACAGAAGACTCATAGAATGGCAAATGCCCTAAACAGCACTCTGGCTTCGGAATTAGCCCTTAAGGCATTGGGATCTGGCTAAAAAGCCCATGAGAGTTTTGTGGGCATGGAAATCCAAGAAAAAAAAAAAAAAAAAAAAAAAAAAAAAAAAAAACACAAAACCAAAACCAAAACCTAAATGAAAAATCTCTGTGAATGAGATCCCAACAGAAAGAACGGGCCATCAAAGAAGGAGGTACCTTTCTCTGAAGGGAGGAGAGAACTTCCACTTTGACCATGGCCTTGTCTAAATAAGATTGGAGTGGTGAACTCAAGAGATTTCCATAGCCTTGGCAGTTCATGACAAGAGCCTCGGGTGATTATTGACGTCATAAATACGAGTGTCAATTGTTAAATCAACAACGGGAGTCACTGTGCACTTACTCCTCATGTAGGACCTCCGTCCTTAATGTGAATTCGTCCTATGCGAATTAACGGTAAAACTACTACTCAGACAGTACTCTATACTTTGTGTTTCCGTGTGGGTGCAAACTGTTGAAATATTTACTTAATATATACTAAGTTGATCTTCTGTATCTATAGATAATTGAAAATGAATCTTGATGGGAATGGGATGGGAGAAGGAGTGGGAGATGGGATGGTTGTGGTTAGGAGGGTGGTTATGAGGGGGAAAACTGCTATAATTCAAAAGTTGTACTTTGGAAATTTATATTTATTAAATAAAAGTTGAAAAAAATTACTGAGCATATAAAGACATTAAAAATATTACACTGCCATCATTACTGCTTATATTTACCTTACTGAGAGTGGATAGTTTGCTGTGGGAATTATTTATGATTGTTAATTTCAGAATATAATACAAATTATTCAGAACTTTAAATATCTTTTTACAGAGATTGTAGCTTTCCATTGCATACTTATTTCTATTCTAGAAACCATATAAAGTAGATTATTATCAAAGAAACCTCAACATGCTGTAACCACTACTTACTGAAAATCAGTCATTTCTCAACTCCATTTTAATAAGTATTCCTTATCTAATAAAACATATAAGGCCAAAAAGGTGGAGAGTTTTCTGTTTCTTTATGAAGTAGTCAACACAGTAAGATTCACACAGCTGTCCTACCAGGTACACTCAATGAGGAAATGATCATGGAAATGAAACCCTAACACACTCTTTCACAAGTGGCATCCCGAAGCATTTTCTGCTCAGAGAACTAATAATCCTATGACAAGGATATTCAGTTTCATTGCATCAAGCACACAAAATGTACATGACAGAAGAGAAAGATCTTGGTGGAACCAGTGCTGTGGTACAATGGGTTATGCCACTCCTTGCACCACACACTTTCTGTATCAGAGTGCTTATTTGAGTCCCATCTGCTCCACTTCTGATTTAGCAGAATATGCCTGGAAATTCATCAGCTGATGGACCAAGTACTTGGCATCCTGCCACCCATATGTAACAGCTGCAAGGAGTTCCTGGCTCCTGCCTTTGGCCTGTCCCAGCCCGGGTTGTTTTGGCTATTTGGGAGTGAATCAGCAGATGGAAAATTTCTCTCTTTCTCTCTCTCTCTGACTTTGTCTTTCAAATTAATGAAATAATTAATTAATTAATATTTTTAAAAAAGAAGAGAGAGAGATCTTGAAAAGGAGAAAGGACATTCACAACTATTAACAATATAAAGAATAGAAATCTAATTATAGTAAAAATACCAGAACTTGAATTTGAAGTACAAAATTTCAGATCTGTGATATATTTTGCATAGACTGGCACTATTGGAGTTACATAAATAACAATGTGTTCATTGCCCAAGTTTGGTTTTTCAACACACACACTTTTGGCTTGCTCACAGGACAGATGCTACTGAACTGTTTCCATTTTTAGCATATTAAATCCCTTCTTTTCTCATTTTGTACAGGAGCTAGATGTTTGTGGTCCATTGGAACATGGCTAGATATGCAGTGAAATATGGTAAGACCTACACTGGTTTCCGATTTCACTGAATTCATGAAGTTTCTCTCCTAACATTTTAGAAGCCATATGGCACCTCCTGAATGAGGGACGTTATCACACATATGGTGGGGTGATAGATAAAAGTCTTCTGGAATAGTTGTGCCAAAATTAGTGGATATTAAAAAAAACTTTTGAAAGTTTAAAGAGTGTGCAGACTGATGAATGATACTGAAGTTAACTCTCCCGCATAACTTTAACCCAAATCAAGAACTTCAACATTATTCAGAAGTCCCCTCATGAGTCCTATTAGACCCTGCATCCGCAAAGATAAGCATTACACTGATTTCTTACCATATGGTGGTGTTGCCTGTCTTTGAGCTTTATATAAATGAGTTCATACAGAATGTACTCCTTGTATCTGACATTCTTCACTTCACATTTAATTTATGAGATTAATCAGTATTGTTATAGGGATTAGTAGTTTGCTTATTTTAAGTGTTATATAGTATTTGACTGATGAGCATTTGAATTGCTCAAATTTAGGTCTATGATTATAGAAATTCTGTTATTACTGTTATTATACATATCTTTTTTGTTAGTATACTTCTACACATTTCTATTGGATATGGGAATATAAAAGTTGAATTTCTGAGCACACCTATGTTCAGCTCTCGGAGACACATACCTTATTCAAAGGACTTTATCCAAGGTCCATGTCTCACTTTATGATCTGAAAAGCACTGTATTATGGTTCAACTTGCTCCATATTCTTGACAAAACTCATTATTGCCCGTCTCTTTCATGCTAGTTCTTTTGATGACTTATGCATAGGTATTACATTATGGTTTTATTAGTAAGCTTCTAACTAAAAAAATGACATGGTTTTATTTCTCTATTTATGTTTGAATATCATTCTTTCAATGTACTTTCTCAAACTCATAATTGTCTATTGAGATGTTTTTTGAAACCAATAGATTCATATGCCCTCATATGGATATGGACATTTGTTAGAAATAAGATTTGCAAAGAATATTAAAATTTCTATCACCTGTTTTTGAACTGCATTAACAATACTTTTAAAAAATTTTGGCCAGCGCAGTGGCACAGCAGGTTAACGCCCTGGCCTGAAGCGCCGGAATCCCATATAGGCGCAGGTTTCAGACCCTGCTGCTCCACTTCTGACCCAGCTCTCTGCTGTGGCCTGGGAAAGCAGTGGAGGATGGTTCAATGACTTAGGCCCCTGCACCCGTGTGGGAGACCCAGAGGAAGCTCTTGGCTCCTGGCTTCAGATCGGCAGAGCTATGGCCGTTGCAAACATCTGAGGAGTGAACCAGTGGATGGAAGACCTCTCTCTCTCTCTCTCTCTGTCTCTCTGCCTCCAAATTCTCTGCGTAACTCTAACTTTCAAGTAAATAAATAAATATTTTTTTTTCTTTTTAACAGGCAGAATGGACAGTGAGAGAGACAGAGACACAGAGAGAAAGGTCTTCCTTTACCGTTGGTTCACCCTCCAATGGCTGCTGCGGCTGGCGCACCGCGCTGATCCGAAGCCAGGAATCCGATGCTTCTCCTGGTCTCCCATGCAGGTGCAGGGCCCAAGCACTTGGGCCATCCTCCACTGCACTCCCGGGCCACAGCAGAGAGCTAGACTAGAAGAGGGGCAACCGGGACAGAATTCGGCACCCCAGCTGGACTAGAACCCTGTGTACCAGCGCCACAGGCAGAGGATTAGCCTATTGAGCCATAGATCTGGCCAAATAAATAAATCTTCAAAAAAATTAATTAATACTAAAATTTTTCCTTTATGATTAGTGTTTCTTGTTTAATAAATAGTTACCTGCATTGTGTTTATGAAGATATGTTGAACATTTTTTATAATAGTATTATTTTTATACTTTTCTCTTTTAAATTTGCATTCCATCTAGCATTGCTGTTTGTGGATAGTGTGAGTTGAGATTCAAGATTCCTTTTCTAACACTCTTGATGGATAAAACACTTAACAGAATCAGACATTGAAAAGGCCATGATTTAACCAATGTCCAAGACTTACTTTTTTAATATTTTAAAAAAAATTATTAATATAAACAGAACATATTTCATGTTTTTCATAGGGATAGTTCTAAGAAGATAACCATGATTTTGTTCCTTCCACTTCCACTCCCCTAGTCATCATCCTTTCTTTTTATTATTATTATTGTTAACAGACACAATTTTATATACTCTATAATCACAAATTTAGTTCACCATTAATCATAATATTCAACAAGTAAAAAGTAAGGCAATCACAGTTCCACAGGAGTATATAAAAGGACTAAAATGAAAATCATATCACAACATGTTCATTTCATTCCTAAATACTTTTTTATATTCTTTATTAACTGCCACATATCCAAGAAACATATGGTATTTGCCTTTTAGAGACTGGTTTATTTCACTAAGCATAAAAGTTTCCAGTTGCTTCCATTTTGTTCTAAAAGATAGAATGTCATTTTTATGGCTGAATGATATTCCATTCTGTATATATATACCAATTTTTCTTTAACCCCTCATCAGCTAGTGGACATCTGGGTTGATTCCATTTCTTAGCCATTGTCAATTGAGCTGCAATAAACATGGAAGTACATATAACTCTGTCATATGCTGATTTGATTTCATTGGGGTAAGTTTCTAGAGGAGGGATGGCTGGGTCATATGGTAGATCTATTTTCAGATTTCTAAAGAATCTCCACACTGTCTTCCATAGCAATTGTTCTCGTATATATTCCCACTAAAACTGTGATAATGGTAACCTTTTCCTTGCATCCTTACTGGTATTTGTTATTTTTTTGATTTTGCATGATAACTGTTCTAATTCTGGTGAGGTGAAACCTAATTGTGGTTTTTCTTTGTATTGCCAAGATGGATAGTGATTGAGAGCATTTTTTCATCTGTCTGTTGGCTATTTGTATTTCATCTTTTGAAACATCCCTGTTCACATCCTTGTCCCATTTCTAAACTGGATTTTTATGCTTTGTTGTTATTGAGTTTCTTGAGCTCTTTACTGATATTGGATGGTAATCTTTTACCAGCTACATAGCTTGCAAATATTTTCTTTAATTATGTCACTTGCCTCTTCACTTTGTTGTGTATTTCTTTGTTTTGTACAAGCTTCTTAACTTGATAGAATCTATTTTTTGTTTTGTTTTGTTTTTGTATTTATTCCATGTGCTTCTGGGGTCTTTTCCAAGATGTCTTTACCTATTCCAATGTCTCACAGAGTATCCCCCAAGTTTTCCTCTAGTAATTTAATGGCATTAGATCATAAATTTAGACTTTTTAACCATTTGAGTTGATTTTTGTATAAGGTGTAAGGTAGGGGTGTTGTTTCATACTTCTGCATGCAGAGATCCAATTTTCCCAGGACCATTTGTTGGAGACTATCCTTTCTTCAGGGACTGAATTTTAGCTCACTTCTCAAAGATAGCTGCATGAATTAATTCTGGGGTTTCTATTCTATCCCACTGGTCTATACGGCTAGTTTTTGCAGCAATACAAGGCTATTTTGATTATAATTGCTCTGAAGTATGTCTTTTTTAAGATTTTATTTATTTACTTTAGAAGTACAGTTATAGACAGAGAGAGAGAGAGAGAGAGAGAGAGAGAGAGTGAGACAGATAGAAATGTCTCCCATCTGCTGGTTCACGCCCCTAACATCCACAATCCTAGAGCTTGGCTAATCTGAAGCCAGGAACAAGGAGCTTCTTCTGGGTCTCCAAGTGGGTACAGGGGCCCAAGCACTTGGACCATCTTCCAGTGATTTCCCAGGCTGTAGCAGAGAGCTGGATCGGAAGAGAGCATCTTGGGCACAAAGCAGACCCATATGGGACGCAGGTGCTTCAGGCGCAGGCTTAACTTACTATGCCCTATAATATGTCTTGGAATCTGGTATTGTGATGACTCTGAATTCAAGTTTATTGCTTAAGTTTGCTTTAATTATTCTAAATCACTTTTGTTTCCATATGAATTTTAGCAAATTTTTTTTTCTGGATCTGAGAAAAGTGCTGTTGTTATTTTTTTAAAAAGATTTATTTATTTATTTGAAAGTCAGAAATACACAGAGAGAGGAGAGGCAGAGAGAGAGAGAGAGAGAGAGAGAGAGAGAAGTCTTCCATCCGATGGTTCACTCCTCAATTGGCTGCGATGACCAGAGCTGTGCCAATCCGAAGCCAGGAGCGAGGAGCTTCTTCCAGGTCTCCCACACATGTGCAGGGGCCCAAGGACTTGGGCCATCTTCTTACTGTTTTCCCAGGCCATAGCAGAGAGCTGGATCTGAAGTGGAGCAGCCAGGACTCAAAGCGGTGCCCATATGGGATGTCGGCGTGTTAGGCCAGGGCATTAATCCACTGCGCCACAGCGTCAGCCCAATTGATTGAGATAACATTTAACCTGAAAATAACTTTTGGTAGTTGACATTTTGATATCAATTCTTTCAATCCATGAAAATGGAAGATTTTCCATTTTTTTGTCTTCTATTTCTTTTTTTAAAATTTTTTATTTAGTAAATATAAATTTTCAAAGTACAGCTTATGGATTGAAATGGCTCCCCCCCCCATAATTTCCCTCACACTCACACCCTTCCCATCTCTCACTCCCTCTCCCATTCCATTCACATCAAGATTCATTTTCAATCATCTTTATATACAGAAGATCAATTCAGTATATATTAAGTAAAGATTTCATCAGTTTGCACCCACACAGAAACACAAAGTGTAAAATACTGTTTCAGTATTAGTTATAGCATTACTTCACATTGAACAACACACTAAGGACAGATCCCACATGAGAAGTAAGTACACAGTGACTCCTGTTGTTGACTTAACAATTTGACACTTTGTTTATGGCGTCAGTAATCTCCCTAGGCTCTAGTCATGAGTTGCCAAGGCGATGGAAGCCTTTTGAGTTCTCCGACTTCGATCTTATTCTGACAGGGTCATAGTCAAAGTGGAAGTTCTCCCTTCAGAGAAAGGTACCTCCTTCTTTGATGGCCCCATTCTTTCCACTGGGATCTCACTAGCAGAGATCTTCCATTTAGGTCTTCTTTTTTTTTTTTTTTTCCAGGATGTCTTGGCTTTCCATGCCTGAAATATTCTCATGGGCTCTTCAGCCAGATCTGAATGCCTTAAGGGCTGATTCTGAGGTGAGAGTGCTATTTAGGACATCTGCCATTCTATGAGTTTTCTGTGTATCCCGCTTCCCATGATGGATTGTTCTCTCCCTTTTTGATTCTATCAGCTAGTGTTAGCAGACACTAGTCTTGTTTGTTTGACTCTGAGACCTATCAGTGTGATCAATTGTGAACTGAAATTGATCACTTGGACTAGTGAGATGGTAATGGTACATGCCACCTTGATGGGATTATATTGGGATCCCCTGGCATGATTCTAACTCCACCATTTGGGGCAAGTCCGATTGAGCATGTCCCAAACTGTACATCTCCTCCCTCTCTTATTCCCACTCTTATATTTAACAAGGATCACTTTTCAGTTAAAATTTAAACACCTAAGAATAATTGTGTGTTAATCATAATCATAGATTTCAACCAATAGTACTAGAACAAAACAAAGAGAAAATACTAAAATGGATAAAGTATTACATTGTACATCAACAGTCAGGACAAGAGCTGATCAAGTCACTGTTTCTCATAGTGTCCATTTCACTTCAACAGGTTTCCCCTTTGCTGCTCAGTTAGTTGTCGCCGATCAGGGAGAACATATGATATTTGTCCCTTTGGAACTGGCTTAATTCACTCAGCATAATGTTTTCCAGATTCCTCCATCTTGTTGCAAATGACCGGATTTCGTTGTTTTTGACTGCTGTATAGTATTCTATAGAGTACATGTCCCATAATTTCTTTATCCAGTCTACTGTTGATGGGCATTTGGGTTGGTTCCAAGTCTTAGCTATTGTGAATTGAGCTGCATCTATTTCTTTCTTTAATCTTATGTAGCTTTCATTGTTTTGATCTTTCACATCCTTAGTGAAATTTATTCCAATGTATTTAAAATTTTGGTAGCTTTTGTGAATGTTGCTGGTATTACAAGCTCTCTCTCAGTCTGAGCATTGTCTGTGTATACAACAGCATTTGGTTTTTATGTGTTGATTTTATGTCCTGCAACTTTACCAAACTCTTTTATGAGTTACAATAGTTTCTTAGTGGAATCTTTTGGTTCCTCTATATGTCAGATCTGCAAACAGGAATAATTTAACTTTCTCCTTTCTAATTTATATCTTTTTGATTTCTTTTTCTTGGCTAATGGCTCTGGCTAAAAATTGCATCGCAGTTTGAAAGAGAACATACATGTCATGTCTGGTTCTGGACCAGACTTCTAGTTTTCTCCATTCAATATGATATTGTCGATAGTTTGTTTTATCTTTTTCTCATTTTGGAATTAAGGTGATTCTGGCCTCAGAAGAAGTTTGGGAGGATTCCCTCCCCTTCAATTGTTTTGAATAGCTTCAGAAGAATTGGAGTTAGTCCTTCTTTAAATGTTTGGTGGAATTCAGCAGTGAACCCACCTGATCCTGGGCTTTTCTTTGTTGGGAGGGTCTTTATTATTGGTTCAATCTGTCTTAGTTTTTGATTTTATGTTTTCCATGCTTTCATAACTCAATCTTGGCAGACTGTATGTGTCCAGAAATCTATCCATTTGTTCTAGATTTTCTAATTTGTTGGCAGATAGCTCTTTGTGGTAATTCCTTCTGATCTTTTTATTTCTGCAACCTTTATTGTTTCCCTGTTTTCATCTCTATTATTTTTTTAATTTAGATATAGCCCCACTTTTTTTGTTAGGCCAATGGTGTATAAATTTTACTTATTTTTTCAGATAACTAGCTCTTCATTTCATTGATTTTTATATTTTTTGTTTCAATTTTTTTGTTCTCTAATTATAGATACTTGTTTCCTCCTAATAATTTTGCTTTGAGATAATCATATGGTTTTTATTCTTCAATTTGTTAATTGATGTATCACATTTATTGATTATTTTACGTTGTACTGTCTTTGCATACTGAGTATATATCCTACCTTCGTTTTGTTGGTTCTTGGTTTTCTAGGTTCTTGTGTTGCAGTGTTATATCTTTTATTTGATGTCTAATTTCTTGATATAGACACTAATTGCTATGAACTTCCATCATAACACTGCTTATATTGTATTTTGATATGTTGTATTGTCATCATTGTTCATTTCTAAGAATCTTTTGATTTCCTTTTTTATTTCTTCCATGACCCATTGTTCATTCAGTAGCATGTTGCTCAGTCTACTTATGTTTGAATATTTGTAGAGTTTCCTAAGTTGTAAAATGCCCAACTTTGTTCCATTGTGGTCAGAAAGAACAAAGTATGACTTCAATTTCTTTGAATTTGTTAAGACTGTTTCCAGTCCTAACATGTGGTTTATCCCAGAGAAAGTTACATGCAGTGATAAAAAGAATGTGTATTGAAAGAATGTGGGTTGAAATGTCTTATAGATATCAATTAGGTCCATTTGGTCCATAGATTAAATTAGTTCTGTTGTTTCTTTGTTGATTTTTTGTCTAGTTTATCTATTCATTGATGAAATTTGGATGTTGATGTCCCCCATTATTATTATATTGGAGTATAAGTCTTCCTTTAGATCCATTAACATTTATTTTAAATAACCAGGCACACTGGCATTGGGTGTATATACATTTACAACAGTCACATCTTCTTGATGAATTGATCCTTTAATCATTAAATAATGCCTACCTTTGTATCTTTTAACAGTTTCTGTGTTAAAGTCAATTTTGTCTGATAGTAGGATGCCCATACCTGTTCCTTTTTGATTTCCATTAGCATGGGATATCTTTTTCTATCCTTTCATTTTCAGTCTCTGTGTATATCTGTTGATGATGTATGTTTCTTGCAGAAAGCAAATTGAGTCCACGTGCCTGTGATAGAATGCTGGAGAACAGAGTTCTTCATAGGGCTGTGTAGGCACCCTACCCCTTGTCAACCCTCTAGGCCAGACTCAAAGTCAGGTTGGAGTGGGGATTTATTATTTTGAAAAAAATCCACTAGTTGTGTGCAGCTGCAGCTTCTACTCATGTTATTAAGATGTGCATCCTCCCTTCTAGTTGTTGGGCACCCTTGTGGGGAGATGGTGAGAAATAAACGTGCTCACCATATGGTTAAGTGGGCACCCTGTTGTCTCCCCTTTCCCATCCCACATTAACACTCCAGGCTGGAGTCAAAGTTAGTGAGGTGTGCAAGGTTCTCCCTCAGGCAACATCACCAGTGACAAGGGCTGTGTCAGATTCCTCCAAAAAATGATGTCTCCCCCAGACCCTGGCTTCAGGTCACTGGTAGCTGCTGTCCATGTGGCACCACGATGTTATCTTTCTGCTAACTTCTCTCCAAAATTCCCCTGGAATGCAATGATTCTGCTTTTCTTCTGTTATCTTCCCGTGGTCAAAATCAGGAGGTCTTTCCCTGCTTTTCCATCTTAGATTCCTGTCACTGCCCCAAACTTAACTGCCATTGCTCATCAACTCAGATGTCTTCACATTTCTCACACATTATTTTACATTTTTAATGCTCATGTTTTTTTAATTCATTCAAAAGTTATTTATTGAGTGCCATCTATGTTCCAGTCTGATCACTTTTCTAGGTGCTCTGAATAAAATATTGAACAACAGATAACAATTCTGTCCTTGTGTAGCTTACATATGCATGGATGAAGACAGGAACAAATAATGAAAATACTTGCAAAATATGTTACATAGTAACAAATGGTAATAAGATGGGAATAAGTATTATGGAGAAAATAAATAAATCAACATAGGGCTCATATCTCAGTGGATTGGAGGAAAGACACTGTAATTCTAAGTAAGCTGGTCTGAAAAAAGTCATCCTAGAGAAGATAAAACAAGAGCACAGGCCTGAGCAAGGTGAAAGAGTGAGTTGTTCACATTCTAGAACAGAGTGTTCAAGGAAGAGGGAGTAGGATGAGCAATGTTTTCCATACATGCCTGGGCAGTGTGCTGAAGGGTATCTCCCCCATATATGTATCTGTTATAATCCCCACCCATGAACCTGATGTTATTTGGAAACAGAGTCGTCATCATTATGATTAGATTAAGGATCTTGCGATTAGGTGGTTCTGGAGTGTCCAGTGAAGACTCATGACAATGCCATGCCTTCCCACAGGAAAAGCCTGAGAAAGGTTTGATACAAGAACATGGAAGAGGAGGCCACCTGCAGATGGATACAAAGAATAGGATTTTGCAGCTACAAGTTGAGGAACAGCTGGAATTACAAGAAGCTAGAACAGGCAAAAATTCTCCCTTGGAGCCCTGCCTACATTGTGGGTTTGGAGTTTTGACCTTTGAACCAAGAAAGAACAATTTCTCTGTTTTAAGACAGCAAATTTGTCAGTTTTTACAGAAGCCCTATGAGACAGGCATATATTTGGGATGCATGAATATAAGCAGAGGATTTCGTGCCTTAGGGGTGAAGTATTAGAGGGAAGTAGTAGGAAATGTGGTTAGAAAGATAATAAGGGGACAGATATTAAAAGAATACCTGAGCTCTTATACAGACCTGTCTTTACTGCAATTGAGCTGGGAAGTCAGTTTGTTTTCATTTTGGAATTCTCCCATATCCATGAGGATTCAAAGAGCTTGGCCCACATCCTTTTTAAAATTAAACCTGCTATCTCTCTTTGCTGCTTAGTCATTGGCCTACTTCCAGCCTCTGCAAGTCTACAAAATCCTGTTAAGGACTTGTCATCGACCTGTTCCTGCTTCATTTTTCTTAGCTTACCTCTAAATCTTTTGTTCTTAGGTTGTCATATCTGTGGCTTTAGACTACTGTCCTCATCTTTCCCCCTCCTGTTGAAGTTTGAATCACTCTAACTCCACAGAGATATTGAAGTATCCTACTTCAGCCTCAGATGTTTTCTGAGATGTATCATAAATTTTCATTTTTAATATCATAAGGGAGCCGAAAGTTGCAGCTGCATCTTTGAGCTTCAGTGCTATTTCACAGTCTATAATAAGATCAACCTTTTCTAATTTGAAATATAATACTAGATTCATGATTTTCCCCATCAAGATGGTACCATCTGGCACACTATTAGTGCAAGACGTTGAGGTTTTATGCAACACACATGTTGGTTGGGTTTATAGAAGTTTTCATCCAAAAGCTGACATTTTGGTATGATTAGTTTGTCAACTTACTATAATGCATCAGAAAATTAAAAAAAATGTTAGGACTTTGAAAAATGCAAATAAAATTACAATCTAAGTGTCATTTTTAAAATGAAAATCACCTACAGCCCATCTAGCCCTCATTAGAATTACAGGGGCCTATGAAAAGATCAAGGGCAATGAGAGGAATATCGTCTGTAAAACTAATATTACGGTAAGACTACCTAACAGGAAAGTTATAAGTACAGTGCAAAATCTGTTGCTTCTGTATTTTACAAAGTGTTAAGGAATATGAGGGACAGCACTGTGGCTTAGTAGGCTGTCTGTGGCTAAGCCTGTGGAGCAGCATTCCATATAGGTTCAGGTTTGTGTCCCAGCTGCTCCTCTTCCGATCCAGCTGGGAAAGCAGTGAAAGATGGCCCAAGTGCTTGGGCACCTGCCACTATGCGGGAGACCTGGAGAAAGCTCCTGGCTCCTGGCTTTAGATCAGCCGAGCTCCAACTATTGCAGCCATCTGAGAAGTAAACTAGCAGGTGGAAGACGTGTCTCGTGATACTCTTCCAGCAGTAGCCGGCCCAGGTGGTGCACCTGGTTCCCCTGGATCTGCACCTGTAGGCTGTCGTTGGCCCCAGGGGCGGGAGTGACGGTGGTGCTTGCCTGGCAGCGCTGCTGGAGGGTGGCAGCTACAGAGTCCGGGTCCAGACCATAGGCCTCCAAGTTCCGGACCACAGTCACCTTTTTATTAGAAGCTCTCTGTGCTAGGGTGATGTCAGTTGGACAGATTTTCCCTTTCTTCACAACAGGCTCTTGTCCGGGAAAGGTCACCTGATAGGCAGGCTGCAGTTTTCCCAAGCACCTGCTCACAAGGCTGTCCCACGGAAGCTTCATGCCGGTGTGCTGTTCCTGTGTCTCTAGGAGGCAGTCACATAGGACGGGGTGCAGTTTCACAAGATTTTTGTTGTCTGCATCAACCAGGTCATTTTTCTTGGCATAGTTAATGATGATGGCTCGGACCTCACTGCCCTCGAGAACACCCGCCTTTCTTGTGGCCAGACTCCTGGAAGAGCAGGGTCACGCTGGCTGGGACACAGCAGAGGGGTTTTATGTCTGGAGGGCGATAGGGCTGCTCCCTGCTCCCCTCCTGCACACTCTGGGAAGTCAGGGAGGGCTCAGGTAGGACGAAAGATGTGATCCTCGGTGTCTCCAATCCACAGCCACAACGCTCTCCACCCTTCTGCTGAGGTCCTTCACCTGCACAATCTGCTCCTGCTGCATGTGCTGTAGGAACTCCGAGAGCTTCCTGTAGCTTGACTTCTTCATGTCCAGCTGGTGTCCCTCAGGGCTGTTCTTCCTTCTAGAGGAACTTTGCCTTGCTCAGACCCCGACAGTCCATTTTTTTTTTTTTTTCTGAACACTGTCATTTATTATTCGAGAACATTCCTCTGGACAGTTCTTGTTGCCAAGCACAGAAAAGACAAAAAGTGCAAGCCGTGCATTTGCTGAGTCAGCCCCAGAGGGCGGGCGGTGGGGGGGGGGGGGCAACTGAAAACATCTCTGGGTCTCTGCGGGATTCAGCGGCTCCACGCTCAACATCTGATGTAGACATCGTCATTTCGGGAATATGGATGGGGCGGTGTTTGCACCTCTCAGACGTAAACATCTGGCAGCTTCCTCATGGCAAAGGGGTAGGAGGGGGAGTACAGGCCGTGTTTCCGGCCAGCTAACAGCCAGAAGCCAGCAGTCTGTCACACTTGTTTTGGTTTGGTCGCACGTGGGCCTGGGCCATGGAAAATTGCAGAGTGGCCAGGGAGCTGTGCCAACGGACGGCCTTCCCCCATGACCTCGGAATCCCAAGGCTTGGAGCGCATGGCGGCCTTTCTGGCGTTCTGCGTCTCTGGGAGCCGGGCCCTGGGATGAAGTGCTTCTCTGGACCTGTGAGCCAGGTGCAACCCAGTGCAGCCCTTCAAGTCGCATTATACACCAGCCCACCGTAGATGGGGGCCGTGGACTGAGCACAGAGCAAGGAGTCTCCCATCAGCATGTCAGTCTATGAGCCTGTCAATCCATCAGTCCCTCCTTGGTCCGGCGGTCAGTTCATCAGCCTGTCCATCCACCTGTCAGTCAATCTCTTAATCGAGCGACTGCCGGGGACCCTGCTCTTCTCTCTCAGCGTCACCTCTGGGCTCTATAAAGGCTTTGAAGATGGCATTGTACAGCTCAAACTCCAGGGTTCTTGTACCAGCTGGAATTCAGAACATGTTGCAGTTTTATATTCCAGAAGTAGAAGGTGTAGAACAGGTTATGGAAGAGGAATCACATGAAAAAGAAGCAAACCCACCTTAAATACCCTGGATTTTCTTTGGGCACAGAAGTTGGACTTGCTAATAATATATAATAAGCCTTTATTATTAATATGCTCAGGAAGTTAAGGATTAATAAAGCGTCCTTTCTTTAGAGAATGATAAAAAATGGACTTTCCCTCTCTCTGTTTCTTCTCTCTGCCTCCCAAATAAATAAAACCTTTTTTAAAAAATCAGGAAATGAACTGACATGCCACCCAACTCAAAATTTAGATTGGTTTATCAGTTCTTTCCGGTTTGTGAATATTGCTGGTCTTTAGCTTGCTCAGAGACCAAGCTTAGCTGTTTGGTTAACTTCACCATTGGGCTTCAGTGTTTCATTCTTTTTTTCTTAGAGTCATAAAATAGGAGTTATTTAGCTAAGCTTTTTTTTTTTTTATTTGCTTGATTGTTCCATCTTGATTTATTTGGTTCTACATGGTGGTTTGCAAAATGCAAAAATAAACAAAAATATATTAGAAGAATAAAATGGTATAAAAATCTAGGAAATGGCCTTATAGAGTATTTGTTTGACTTTTTAAGGAAAACAACATTATTTTATGTATATAAATTATTTGAAAAATATGTTTCCTATAATAACTCACAGCCTATTTTTTATAAGATGTTGTGAAAATAGCCAGAGGTAAAAGATGATATTTCCATGTTGTAGAAGCTATTTATTTATTTGAACATAATTCTAATCCAAGGAGATAGTGTAGTCAGAGAAATGTTGACAAGTTTTGAAAGCAGCAGATAAACTTAGTTTATAAATCTGTAGAATTTTTTCCATATGCTCATACCCAGAAATAAAGAGGATAGAATATAAGGATAGGAAAGCTTATTGTAAAAATATAGTTGGCACTGATATCTGGAAAACAGTAGATATTATTAACCTTCATGTGTTTCAATTTTCTATTCAGCTATCAGGATCAGAGCTGCAAAAGTATCAGATTCATTTTAGAGATTACATTGCCTATCGATCTCATGTTTTCCTGTGCTTTTATGAGCTTACTAGGTCAGGCACCTGCTCCTGGCATCTAAGGATTTGCTCTAAGAGGTAGGTATAAAGAACAAAATGCTAGAAAAGAGAAATAGAACTAAATGTATTTATGGAGAGAACAAAGCAAATAAAACAGTATTTTTAAAAGTTTATGGACATAGAATCAAAAATAATTATAATGTGGTACAATTTTTAAAATCTAATGCATAATATGCATTGCCCATGAACTTTATAAACATTCCTCTTATATGTCTTTCTTTTTTTAAAAAAAAAATCTTTTTTTGACTGCAAATTTAATAGGTAAAATTTTAGGAATATATTGGTTCTTCCCCCCATACCCATCCTTCAACCCTCACTCCTATCCCACATTCTACTCCCTCTGCCACCCCATTCTTCATTAAGTTTCATTTTTAATTAACTTTATATACAGAAGACGAACTCTATGCTGAGTAGATTTCAACAGATTGCACGCCCCACACAGATACAATATATAAAGTACTGTTTGAGAACAAGTTTTCCTTTGTCTCTCTCTCTCTCTCTCTCACTGTGTAACTCTGGCTGTCAAATAAATTTAAAAACAAAAAGGAAATAAAGAAAGGGGGGCCGGCGCCATGGCTCGCTTGGTTAATCCTCAGCCTGCAGTGTGGGCACCCAATATGGGTGCTGGGTTCTAGTCCCAGTTGCTCCTCTTCCAGTTCAGCTCTCTGCTGTGGCCCGGGAAGGCAGTGGAGGATGGCCCAAGTGCTTGGGCCCTGCACCCACATGGGAGACCAGGAGGAAGTATCTGGCTCCTGGCTTCGGATCGGCATGGCTCCGGCCATAGCAGCCATTTGGGAGGTGAACCAATGGAAAGAAGACCTCTCTCTCTGTCTCTCTCTCTCTCACTGTCTAACTCTTCCCATCAAATAAATTAAAAAAAAAAAGGAGAACAAGTTTTTACAGTTAATTCTCATAGTATAACTCATTCAGAACAGAGGTCCTACATGTGGAGTAAGTGCACAGTGACTTGTGTTGATACTTCAACAATTAATACTCTTAGTGTGATGTCTGAGATCACCCGAGGCTCTTGCCATGAGCTCTAAACATTAATATATTTTGAGCCTTCAATTTTGGCAACATTTTTCTGCTATGTAAGATTAACATATTTGCCCAAACTTTCTCAGGGAGAAACACAACTATTACACATTACACATTCCTACACATGACTTCTTTGTTTATTTAGAATTTTTCTGTGTAGTAAAGAAGAATAATCAAAGCCAAAAGTTAGTAAGTACTAACATGTAATAACACAAAATGGAGAAGAAATATAATGGGACGATAATATTCACTTTTCTATATTATATACATATTATGAATATGTCAACTAAAACATATATTTAGAGGTATAAAAGAATGACCATTAGAGTGCTAATATTATGTTTACCTAAATATTTACTATTGAATGAAAAATGATGAGACTATTTACTGTAACATGAATAAGGACTAAATCCATTAGGGAGATGGAAGAATCAAAGTAGATAAATAAACAAATCAAGCCAAGAGAAAAGATGGAATCATTTCCTTTTGCTTTTTCTGGTAAAATACCATAATTTTACTCAAGAAGTTTCATTAGCACTCTCTTATGTCTTAGGCAGTTTTCTAAACCTGCTCACTTTTTCCTCAAGAAGGTCACAGCTCTGTAGTATCTCTCCTTTATATTAAACTTCATTGTCCTTGAGCCAACGAGTATTCATTTTTCCTTTCTTTTTATCCTGTTTGTCCAACACATGTACATATTTCTTTTTTAAAAATATTTATTTGAGAGGTAGACCTACAGACAGAAAGAGGGAGAGACAGAGAGCTCTTCCATCTGCTGTTTCACTCCCCAGATGGATGCAATGGCCAGAGCTGGGCTAATCTGAAGCCAGGAGCCAGGAGCCAGGAGCCAGGTGCTTTCTCCTGGTCTCCCACTTGGGTGCAAGGGCTCAAATACTTGAGCTGTGTTCCACTGCTTTCCCAGGCTATAAGAGTGAGCTGGATAGGAAGAAGAGCTGCTAGGAGAAGAAGCAGTGCCCATTTGGGACGGCAGTGCTGCGGGCAGAGGCTTAGCCTACTGTTCCATAGCACAGGCCCCACATTTCTATGCTGATGTAGTTAAGTAGTTCACTATTCAACTTGCTGCCTGCAGGATTATTTCTTCCCATCTCTGTGTGACCATTCTGACAACAACATTAATGTGATTTTTTTTTAATTTTGGGAGACAAGTATCCGTCCTTTCCAGCAAGTGCACATTAAAGTGAATGACATGTGGTGGTGATCATTACAAAGATACATTGTGGATCAGCCATTGAATAGCTACAGTTTTTAAAAATATTTCCCTGTGTTCAGGACCCCATACTGGATTGACACGTTTTCTAGTTAATACTATTTAAATGACTTCTTTTTTGTTTTCTCTCTCCTAGCACCTCATTTATCTTTAAAGGATTTCCAGTGGATGTGCCTTCAATTTCTGTGGATAGTCTCTATACTGAAGCTCCACAACTCTGAAGTGTCACTATGTATCTTCTACAATGTTGGGTTGACCATTAAGCTCTTCTCTGTTCTCTGCAGGACCCTATAGAAGGCATCCTTTGCTTGAATTGCCTACTTTCCTTTCTATTCCACCAGGGGATTTCTTCTACCTCATAGCACTCTCTGAAGGGCAGTATGGTATCTTCTGATAACTAGAGTGACAATACAATCACATCAGCTTTTCTAGTGTGATACAGAATAGACCACTCCAACCAAAACAGAATTCATAGGGCCGGTGCTGTGGCCTAGTAGTTTAAGCATCTTTCTACAGTGCCAGGATCCCATATGGACACTGTTTCGAGTCCTGGCTGCATCACTTTGGATACAGCTCCCTCCTGATGGCTTGGGAGGGCAGTGGAAGATGGCCCGTATGGTGGGTCCCTGCACATGCATGGGAGACCTGGAAGAAGCTCCTGGCTCCTGGCTTCTGAACAGCCCACCTCTGCCTGTTGTGATCATCTGGGGAGTAAACCAGCAATGGAACACCTCTCTCTGTCTCTCTCCATCTCTCTGTCTGTAACTATGCCTCTCAAGTAAATAAATATCAAAAAAAAAAAAGTTCACATCAGTGCATACAGTCCTCAGGAATAAACTCAATGAAACCACTGCAGGGATTATGGTAGTTGAGGGGGGAAGTCATTTAAGTCACAAGATTATTTCAAGTTCATTATGAAGTTTCATTATCTCTCATTACCCAGATAAGAAATATTATCTATTATTCAAAAATGAAATGAATAAAAGTGTGCCCAATCTCATTACTCTAGATTTAGAGCATCTTTTGTTCCCTTTCCATATCCTATTTGCAATTTCAAAAAGCCAGTATTATTACTTGTGACATCTGTCAATTGACAAAAGACACTTCAATTAGTATTTGACAAGACCTTCACACTATACCACAGTCACTCTTGATAGCAGCTAAAATACAGTCAGCACAATGTATGTGCTTGGCACTGATCTAAATTATAGCATATATATGTCATCAATTCATGGTCACAAAAATATTCTTTTATATTGTATTTGTGAGGTATTCATTATTATATGTCCACTTTATTGATATGTCACAGATAAGGAAACTGATTATGTTGTCAGCCACATTTGCTCATTAAATAAATAGGCCAATTTTATTAGTAATGTATCTATTTATATAATTAAAATTTGATTCCAGGAAATACAGCTTCAGAAGCAATCCTCTATCTTATATAATACTTCTTAATCAGAGTACCAGAGTCATGGAGCCTCCCAAATTTAGAAGTAGTAAAATTAGTGTGCTAGTTGATAATATAACTTCTGTGACAGTCCTTGTATTCTTAGGAATCTGTGTTTTCTAATAAAATGGTATTTTTTTCAAATTCCTTCTCATTTTTTACATTCTGTATTAGTTTCCTACTGCCTTATTTATCTTTAGTATATTCTAGATCTTATGGTTTTAACTTCGACATGATTCTCTTCAATATGATCAAATTGTCACCTGATTCTTGGGCTTAAAGTATCCCTGGTCACCACCTCCATCATTTCCCTCCCAGGGTACTATGGACTGAATGTTTATCTCTCCTCATCTCACCATTTGTATGTTAAAGTCCTTATTGATGTTGTTTGGAGATGGGGACTTTGGTAGGTAATTAAGTCATAAGAGTGGAGCCCTCATGATGCACTTTTGTCCTTTTAAGAAATGGAAGAAGAGGCTGATGTTGTGGCATAGATGGTTAAGCCTCCACCTGCAAATACCAGCATCCCATATTTACACTGGTTTGAGACCAAGCTGCTGCATTTCCAACCCAGCTTTCAGCTAATGCACCTGAGAAAACAGCAGAGCATGGCCCCAGTGCTTGGGCCCCTGTACCCATGTCGGAGACCTGGAGGAAGTTCTGGGCCCTTGGCTTCAGCATTGTCCAGCTACATCTGTAGCAACTATGTGAGGAGTGAACCAGCATTTGGAATATGTCTCTCTCTATCTCAACCTCTCCCTCTCTGGTAACTGCCTTTCAAATAAATCACAAAATAAATCTTTTTAAAAAAGTGGAAAATGGCTAGTTCTCTCTGTCTCTCTAGAATAGTCGAGGACAGAGGACAAAGAGGGCAGTCTATAAGCCTGGAAACAGTCTCTCACCAGATACCAAATCTCTCAGCACCTTGATCTTGAACTTTCACATTGATAGAATTATGAGAAATAAATATTTATTGTTTAAATCACCCTGTCTACAGTATTTTTTTAAAGATTTTACTTATTTATTTATCTAAGAGGTAGAATTAGAGAGAGAGGAAGAGACAGAGAGAAAGGTCTCTGCAATGGCTAGAGCTGATACTATCTGAAGCTAGAAGACAGGAGCTTCTTCTGAGTCTCCCATGTGGGTGCAGGGCCCCAAGCACTTGGACCACCTTCACCTGCTTTCCCAGGCCATAGCAGAGAGCTGGATCGCAGCAGCCAGGACATGACCCAGTGCCCACACAGAACGCTGGTACTGCAGGCAGAGGCTTATCCCACTACACCACAGCGCTGGCCCTACAGTATTTTTGTTATTACAATTCCAACTGACTAACAGAGAGATATCACACACTAATCTCAGTGTCCTCAGTAGTCCTACCTGCTCTTCTCAGGAGATATGCATGTGTTATTTCACATACTCAGAAAAATAATAAACCAGAAACAAATGGCTTTCACACACACACACACACACACACACACACTCCAGTCCTATTCCACTGCACATCAGCAAGCATCTAACAATTACAGACTATTTTACTCTTTCAATACCTTTGCATTTCATAGACATTTTAATATACTTAGAATTCACCTTCTGACTTTGCCACTTTTTGGGAGCTCCTTTGCAAGTTTGATAACCTGTGATTGCTAATTCCACTGGTTGCATTGTAATTTTGTCTACTTGATATGCATGCTATATTTGGGCATTGAGAAATCTATTCTTGAAAAAAAATTTTCGTGGTCAACATAGGTATAGTACTCACATTTTAAAAATATATCCTTAGATTATACCACTGACTTCTCCTTTGACTGTCCTTAACAAATAACATTTCCTTGGTTCCATCCTTAACTCTCTTCTCACTCAAATAATTTTGAATAAGTTCATTTATATTCAGATATCATCTAAATTCATATATTGATTAATCCACACTTTTTTTTTGAAAAGAATTATTTCTCCAACCTACTTTAGGATCTGAACTTGGATATTCCTTTAGACTTATAATATTTATATTTTTAATAGTTTGTTAAATACTAGACTACTTGATCTTTCACATTACAATAAAAACTTATGCAGCACTGTGATTGATGAACTACAAGAAAGTATTTTCTGAAACCATTTTATTTTTGCACCTTTTAGCAGCATCTGTTCCCTCACATTTCTTTTCTTGTGTAGCACCTACAGTTCTATGTGGAAAACCAGACTGTTTAAGCTTCTATCTCAGTCCTTGACTAGTACAATTTTACTCGTTCTCTTTAAGATTCTGCCTGACTTGTATCTGTTGCATGACATCTATATCAGTTCTCTATTGCCAGAACAAACTATTACAAACTTGGGTGCTTATGTAACATGAACTTATCCTCTAACAGCTCTGTAGGTGAAAATCTAATTCCAGATTTTGAGATCCAGGTGATGGCAGCTGCATTTCTTTGGAGGTTCTAGGGGTGAACCTCATTCCTGGCTCATTCACAATGTTGACAATACACAGTTCCAGGCCTTTAAGGGACTGAGCTCTCCATTTTCTGATTTACCATTACTTCAAGGCTGCTCTTAGCTCTCAGCAGCCTTCCACTGATCCTGACATATAATCCCTACCTCACAGAAACAGCAATGAAGCAAGAAATACCTCTCAAACTGACATCTCTCTGACTCAGACCAGAAATATTTGCATCTGTTTTGTTGTTGTTTCAATTTTTTTAGAAAAAAATTAAGGTGAACAGATTTCATATATACAGATTTAGCAGCATAGTGATACTTTCCACCCTACCCTCCCTCCCTCCTACGCTCCCACCCCCCACCCCGTCCTCCTTCTTCTCTTATTATGTCTTTCAATTTTTGCAATGATCTACTTTCAGGTTTTTTTTATACACATAAGATTAACCCTACACTAAGAAAATAATTCAACAAATAGTAAGAAGAAGAAGAAGAAAAACACTTCTAAGGACTCATGTGATTAGATGAGATCTACCCAACACTCAAGGTATAAATTTCCAGATTTCAAAATCTTATCCTCAGTCACATTTGCAAGGAACCTTTCACTGTATAATGTAATACATTAACAGATACAAGAAATCAGTGTAAGGATAGCTTTGGGATGGGGCATTATTCTTCCTAGCACAGTTTGCTCTTTGGCATTGAAACTTTTATAACAAACCCTATTTATTTCCTTCATCCCCAAATTTCTCAAAGTCTCAACTTATTACGTCGTACACTCAAAATTCAAAATCTCATCTAAATCTCTTCAGTTCAAAAGTTTTAAAGCTCTTCATGTATTATATAAAGTAGGTATTGGTGATGTTCTGGGCACAACTGCTCTGAGGCACAACTCTCTATTGGTAGACCTAAAAATCTACAGAAATGATTTGCAGTTTGCTAAATGGTGGGATAAGCTTATTATGACATTTTATCCCCCAGTTCTGAAAGAGAAAAGATGGAAGGAAAGAAGGACTATGATCCCAAGCAATCCCAAATGCCAATCTTGTAAAGTTGGTTGAGTTGAATGGATAGAAAACATATCTCTTTGGTTTCTGACTCTGTCCCCAGATTAATAACTCTGTCCTTTGAGTCATCCTTCTTTTATTCTAAAAAATAGCCCTTGTTTTCACCTAAATACTTCTCATTCTGTTTTCTGCTTGTAAAATTTTGGTTTTACATCATCAGCAGTCTTTCATTTCACACTTTCTCTGTCCTTTCCCACCCAGTTTAGTAGTGCATCTGCTGATATAACATTTTCATGAACTTTATGGGATTCCTGTGCATATTATACATTATTTCCCAAGTTAGTCAAGATGCTGCTTCACAAACCTTTCTTGGATAACTACGACTCTGTTTTTGGGTTTTGCTGAGATTGTTTAGATCAAACCTAATTTCCGTTTCCTTTTATTTAATACTTATTCCAACAATTAGTATTTCTCCTCCCATATTTTATTTTAAGCAGCAAGATAAAACAAAACCGCATCTACAATACTTTACTCGAAAATTCACAACTCCAGCCCTTATTACATTTTTTTTCTTTTATTTGACAGATAGATTTAGACAGTGAGAGAGACAGAGAGAAAGGTCTTCCTTCCATTGGTTCACCCCCCAAATGGTCACTACAGCTGGAGCTATGCCGATCCGAAGCCAGGAGCCAGGTGCTTCCTCCTGGTCTCCCACATGGGTGCAGGGGCCAAAGCACTTGGGCCATCCTCCTCTGCCTTCCCGGGCCACAACAGAGAACTGGACAGGAAGAGGAGAAACCAGGACTAGAACCAGGTGCCCATATGGTATACCGGCACTGCAGGCGGAGGATTAACCAAGTGAGCCACAGCGCCGGCCCCCTTTATTACATTTTATGATGATTTTTATTTGCCCACTCACATTTCCCATCAGACTATGAGCTCTCTGTGAGCAGGAAGTAACTCCAAGAAATCTTGGTTTCCTGCATATGTTATTGCTTAATAACCCTGTGTTACTTGAACAAACACAAACAACTTATTGTATACCTCTTCTCCATTTCCATTTTCCTGCTATACATAGTATTAGGCAAAGTGATCTCTCTGAAACGTAATGATGAATACCCCCAATTTCAAGAAACAATTTAGCTTTATATAATTTTCTTAATCAATTCTTGTAACAGTGTGTGAAAATTCAATTTTTCCTTGAAAATGATACATACTATTTTAAAAGATTTTTCAGATTAATTTACCCACTAATATGTGGCATTCTCTAAAATAATATAATCAATTTTGAAATAGATTTATTCTGTTTTATCAATACTATTTTGAAGAAGATCTCAATATTCAAAGAAAATAAATACTCAAATGAGTGTCCATTCTTGGTTGATTTATCTTTTCTATTCACTTCCTTATAAAACATCATAATAATTCCTCAAGACATTAAATTCATCTTAAATTACAAGTTTTACATGAAATGTAGAACAAAGTTACCTGTTAAGGGCAGTTGTGCCATTTTAATGATACAGTTTTCCAATAACTGGCATTAAAATATCCATAGTACTTTCTATGCAAGACAAAATTATTCAGAAATAGACAAATGCGGTTAGTTATTTACTTAAATATCAAGGCACAAAATCATAATAACATAAATATCTTCCAAATTTCTTTAAGCTACTGAAATTCTAGCTGTCTGGACAGAAAAGTCACCTTACTCAATGAAATGAACACTTGAATGATAGGTGAAGTAGGTTAACACATATTTACCCAAAACCAAATAACACAATCTGATTTTTTCTGGTTCACACTTAAAATTTTCTTCATATGAGCTCATTTTGTAAATAAAACTATTAAAGACTGAGTTATAGAACATAGTTTTCACTTAAACTATTTATATATACATATATATGCCTCAAAATAGAATTAAAAATGGAGAAAATAACTAAAATGAATGTTTATGGAGAATTTAGTACATTTAAATTTATTTAATACATATTCCAGGATTATAATTTTATATTTACTATAAAGGGTATATTTATAATGTGTATATATATATATATATGTGGTCACATAAAAAACTTTAGGATTTATCAGGTACATAAAATTTTAATATTTACCTATCAAAATAATTTTCACATTACTTAGGAAAATATCAGAGCATAGCTTATTCACTTTGTCCCATGTAAAGTCTATTATAACTTGTTTCTTGTATATTCTTTCTGTTCCTCAACTCAGTTAATGAAGTTCGATGATTGCACATATAGTAGCATTAAAGGACAAATGATGATTGTTACTTAGAGTGAAGGGAAGTTGATCTGAATCTAGCAAAAGGAACTAGAGAAATAAAATGAAATAAAGACATACACATATTTTGGCAGACAAAAGAATTTAACCATTCCTTAGAAATAGTTAAATGCCGAGCATTTAAAAAGAGTAGCTGCATGCGAAAGGATGTCTTTCCTGCTGCTGAATATGTTTCTCAGTTCAGAGGGGGTGGCATTGCATCCTACATCCTAGCTCTACTGCAATCTGTTCCTGACAGGACCATCCATCTGTTTAGCCTGAACAACCCTGCAGTTGCTTACGTGCTTATTCACAGATTTAAGTAGGAGGTTGACTACAGGTTTTTTGACTTATAGTTGAATCCAAGCTAATGTGACACGTTTGGAAGCATAGCTGCACATGTTCTGGTTTAATTGGGAAATCTCTTCTCTGACTTTCAGAATAGCACAGGAGCAGAGACTCCGGGTCTAAACAGACCTAGATTCTGACCGACCTGATGCTGCTTGAAGATGGCTGAAGGTGTGGTAAGAAAACAAAGACTGTCAAGATGCAAGATGTCTCTGGAATTGGGTGAGCAGCTGGCATCCCCTGTAAGTTCCCTGTGCAGCACTGATGGGCGGTGGAAAACCCTGGGAAAGTCTCTTGGTTTAACATGGACTCTAAATAGTCCAATACATCCTAAAGGTCAAATGTTAAGTAGGGCCTCCTTTGTTCCTATAAACTGTGATAGATGCTTTTCTAAAATTTCTATGATACCCAAGCTTCTTTTTTTGTAATGGTTTTGGACCTTGGAATTATTTGCTCAAAAGGAATGGTATTTTTGGTTGGCAATTTTAAATGTCTGAGGTAAAAGTCAGGTTTTGGCTTTCATTCATCCAGCTCTAGCTCTTATCAAGACTCCCTACCAGCCATGTTGAACATTGCACAATGTTTACAAGTACAAAATGTACTGAACATGTGTCAAACATTTAAAAAAAAATCTGCAATTGTGGAACAGCACTCCAGCATGGTTTGTGATACTGCATTCTGCCTTTTAAAATGTTTTGACTGCTGGTAGCAATTGCTTTACAAGTGAAAACTAGCCATCTCAGTTCTCAGAATACTTGTAATCCAAGCATATCACACCTCTACATCTTTGCTTATTCTACTCTGTCTGTACCTTTTATCTTCCTAGGCGGTTTAAATACTTCAGTTCTAGCTCAAATGTCATCTACACTATGAAGCCTTCCTTAATCCTCACAATCAATATCAATCATTCAATGCATCCATACTCCTATAGTACACTGCTTCCATCTGCTACTATAATGAAGTAAAGTTTGAGGTGCATTATTTTCATATATTTCTTCGCGTTTTTTTTATTTAAATGACTTTGCTTCTTAGTAAAGAATCTTAAAGATGGTAGGCTTTCAATAGATGCTTATTGAATTGAATGTTAAGTATTTATGAAATTCAGGTTCCAGTAAAGCCTTATAATGTTATATCCAAATAGTTCAATTTCAAAAACGAGTAGAATTCTTATAACCCTTACTATAATTATAGCTTCTAATCATTTCTATTTCTCTAATAGACCTATATGTGCAAATGTAAGGGTCTTGAAAGCAAGGACAGGCTGTTAATGCTAAGGTGGGGGACAAATGGGGAAGGTGCAATGTGACCAGGGAAGAAATTAGAGTTTTCTGAGAATACTGAGGATATGAGCTGCTTTCTTCCTGAAAAGGAATTGGAAAAACTAATAGGAATGAATGAAGGAAGAAAGGAGGGAAAAGGGAAAGAGGGACAGAGAGAAAGAGAGATAATTTCTATTCTTCTCAATGAGCAAGTCTTTTTACTAAGTTGACTTTAAAGCAGAATCCCAGCCCAGAAGTTCCTCCACTTTTACAATAGAGTGAAGGAACAAAGAGCAACAGAAGCAGGGCATTTATTTCTAACTTCATCCTGTGGGCAGTGGTAAGCTCTATGGGTTCCATGCTTCAGCACTTCCCAAGGAAAAGCAAAATGCAAGGTTGTGATTCATCAGTAGGAAAAATACAAAACAATAAGAAGCATGGCACTATTTCCTAAGGAGTCATAAAGAGCCAAACCAGGTTACTCAGCAGGATCATCATTTATTTAGTGAGCCATCAGGAAGATTCCTGGGAGAGAAAAAGCAGGAGAATTTACCTATCACCTCTCTCACTATGTACATTCTACTGCTTAAGTTCCATCCTGGCAGGTATTGGACCTACAGGCTAAGATGCTCCAGTCCAGCGTCATGGTGCCTGGCTTCCATCCCGACTCTAGGTTTCACTTTCCTGGCAAAGCAGACTCTGAGAAGCAGATGATGCTCAACTGGCTGGGTTCCTGTCACACATCTAGAAGACCTGGATTTCACTCCCAGATCCTCAGCCCAGCCACCCTAATTGTGAACATTTGGGGGCTGAGCAATCAGATGGGCTCTCTCCCTCTCTCTCTCTCTCTCTCTCTGTATGTGTGCGTGTGTGTGTCTCCAACAAATACATTTAAAAATATTAAAAAAAAAAAAAAAAAAAAAAAACAACAACTTCCATCCCAGGAGAACTTAGCCACTGGACCACCACTTTGTACCATCTGGTCCCTTTGGAATCACACATAAAGCACATTCTCATCCCCTTGATGTGGCATTTATTTCAGGTCTAGAGGTGAAGGACTGACCCAGAAAAGGCAGGGCTTCACCCAAGAAAAAAATTAGGAAAAATGATAATCGAAAGAATTTGGGAAGGAACACAGATATATATCCAACGTATGTGTAATTGTAGAGAAACTTCGAAATATAGAAGTGAATAGTGTTACTTAGGAAATTTGAATCATCCCAAAATTTAGACTAGTATTATATTGATGGATCTTGTGGGAGAAATACCAGTAAAGGAAACCTACAATGAAACAAAGGCATAAAGATACAAGAATACTATGCTAAATAGGATAATGTTTGGTTTTCTAAAGTACACAATATGTTATTCTTGGTTGTGTCCTCATCTAATTGGATAGTGTCTAGGAAAAAAATAAATCGTTATTGTGTATTATAAATTACTAAGTTTCATGTGAGGCCAACACAGATAATTCCTTAACCATTCCTGTCTGGGGTTTATATAAATATCTTACTGAAGAGAGAAATTTTTTTCATATTGAAACAGAACGCAACAACATCCCAAACATTGTGCCAGGTACAAACAACTTAATTTTTTTTAAATTTCTTGTTACATAACAATTCACACAAAAATACTTATTTCCCTTTCTCACTTCCATAAACTCAGTCTCACACACAATGGCAGAATATTAACATGGCTTAAGAATGAGTTTCTGATTCTTTCATTTGTAGTGTAATAATTAACATTTCTGAAACATCGTGATTCTTTTTATGTGACTTTCCATTTTAATCAGTAAAATAGTGATTGGAATAACTCAAGCATAAGAATGAATATTCTATAATAGTGTTCCATTACAATGTTTCGTTGATGATAGGTATTATGACCTAATGCTACTAATTACCTTTATCCTATTTTTGTAAGCATGTTTAATACTTGTTAAATATTTGGTAATCCATATTTAGTTGATTACTAGTACAAGTTATACTTTTCTCAACTGATAATTTATATTGCTCTTGCAAGATGATGGGAAATAAAACAGTGGCTAGAATTGTGGTTCTGGAATCCCATACTGGAGTGTTGGTTTGAGTCATGACTACTTTTCTTCAAATCTATCTTCCTGATAATGTACTTGCAAAGATAACAGATGATGGTTAATGTGGTTTGTTTCTACCATTCATGTGGGAGACAAGGAAGGAGTTCTTGACTTCCGCCCTGGCTGTTGTGGCCATTGTGGAGTAAACTAGCAGAAGGAGGACTTCTCTCTCTGTCTCTCTCTCGCCTTTCAAATATGTTTGTGTGTGTATGTATATATACATGAATTTTAAAATAACAAGTAAACCACTGGTTATTGAGAAGAAGTATTTCATAAATGGGCGGACCCAAGCAAGAGTGATAGTTGCAATCATTTTGTCTCTGGTATAGGCTGCTCAGATGCTGGTTTTTCACAAAACCTCTTCATGTATTCATAGTTCCTTATCAGAGATTTCATTCATTATGATTGTCACAGTTTATGTAAAGTGAATAAACCAGCTATTGCAAATTCTTTTTAGTTGAGAACTGAGACTAAGAGAGACTGTGACTTGAATAATGTCCAACAAATACTTCTTGGCAAATTCAGATTTCATAAACAGCATTTGGAGCTCAAACATAAACTGAAAGACAAGAATATAATAGACATAAATGTAAAATATAATTGGTCAACAATATTAGAATTATTAGGCTGTTGTTAATCTAGACATAAAAAATAAAATAGGACTTCATTAAAATATTGGTGTTAGAGAACTAGAATAATACTATACTTAAACACTTAAATATACTTAAATATTGTATAATGGGCCTGTCATTTTGTGGACTAGATAATAATGGGAAGTAATCTAGAGAAAAAATTTTGCTGTAAATAAACTCTTCAGTAATTCAGAAAAGCATTTTATAAACCAGCTCTTCAAATTCAGCAAATTAAATTGTGCTGTAATGACCTGTCTGATTTCTTGTTCCTAAATCCATCAAATTAAGCCCTAACTGCAGACTCAGATAGCTCTGGCCCAAACTATGGATATAAAACCATTTCTTATACAAAGGAATGAAAAACAAAACAGCAGATTCAGCAGTGCAACAATTTAGCACAATTATATTTTATTCCTGTTTTGGCTCTGAAATTGTACTACAGTTAAATTATGTGTTCATATTTTTTCCAAATTCATTTCAATTAATATTTATAATGAAACATCTATGGCAAATGTTCTGTCGTTCTAAAATCCATATGTAATTTCTAAAGCTTTTTCTTTCTATAATTCCTTAGATTTTTCCGCTGAGATCTGGTTCCCCAAACTTTCTTCCAAAATTTAAGTATATACTTTATTAAGATTGCTAAATCTAATACCATGAATATATTATTTCATTCTTCTATGATACCCTTCAAATGATAATGTGTAAGACCAGTAATGGGGCAAATGTGGTCATGTTCTAACCATATCACAAAGTTATTGGCCCACAGATATAATGGATTGAGTTGTCAGGAGCAACTCGACAAAACAGATGTGCTTATCAAATATGTGCTTACCTCAGAATTAAAAGAAACAACAATTTTATTAAATGATAACATTAAATTTAGAAAAATCTTAATAGGTTAAAATGATAGGTATGGTTAAAAGCTTTTTGAGTTAAAAATATGTCCTTTTAATGATATTTTGAAAATACAATACTAGCTCTCTGTTCACAGGAATATTTCAACAGATTGCTCTTTGGCAAGAATCGAGAGAAAGCACCCTTCACTGGTGTCTGGATGACCTCTCCAGTGCCTTTAAGCAGTTCAGTCCTCCACGCTAATAACTCACGGGAGCCTCAATCCCTTTAACCAATGTCAATCAACCCTATAGCCGTTCAGCTGGTGGGACTAGAACATGTGTTCTTCTTATCAAGCCATCTGTTTTCCTATTATACTTATTTTTATTTATCTTCATGCATAAGGTTGAATGTTCTATCTGGAGGACAGTCAAGTCACTACTATCCAAAATGGAAAACAACACATTCCATTGTTGGCACATCAATGGAATTCATTTTAAATAGAACAAAGAACGTACATAACCACAATAATGCATGTTATTATTAGGTGTTTTTCCAAACCACCATATTCTTACTCAAGCATATTTTCTCAGTCATCTTATTTCTAGTAAGATAAATGCATTGTTCAAGTTTGTAATTACTGAATGTAGACAATGTTTAAGAGGATGTGCTATATAAAAGAAAATTTCAAACAACTAAAATGAAATGATTGAATTAGTGACATATAGCATGGTGAGACAATGAAACAAGCAAACTACTCTCCAAGGGTCAGATGCTACCTAAAGCCATTCTCTTGGCAGTAAATATATTGAATACTGAAGCACTTTATTTAATTGGGAGTAGAAAATAATTCTTTTCCTTGTAGCTATTTTGCTTTTCCCATAAAGATTACTCCTCACAGCATATACTGTGTTTCTACTTGTAAGTGAATGCATTTGAAGAGAAACACTGATAAATAATTTTTCTCAGCCAGATCCGAATGCCTTTAGGGCTGATTCTGAAGCCAGAGTGCTGTTTAGGACATCTGCCATTCTATGAATCTGCTGAGTGTCTCACTTCCCATGTTGGATCACTCTCCCCTTTATTTATTCTATCGGTTAGTGTTAGCAGGTACTAAACTTGTTTATGTGCTCCCTTTGACTCTTAGTCCTTTCATTATGATCAATTGTGAACTGAAATTGATCACTTGGAATAGTGAGATGGCATTGGTACATGCCACCTTGATGGGATTGAATTGGAATCCCCTGGTATGTTTCTAACTCTACCATTTGGGGCAAGTCAGCTTGAGCATGTCCCAAATTATACGTCTCTTCCCTCTCTTATTCCCACTCTTATGTTTAACAGGGATCACATTTCAGTTAATTTTCAACACTTAAGAATAACTGTGTATTAATTACAGAATAAAACCAGTCATATTAAGTAGAACAGACAAAAAAACTACTAAGAGGGATAATGTATTAAGTTGTTCATTAACAGTCAGGGCTATGCTGATCAAGTCACCGTTGAATCAGCCCTAAAGGCATTCGGATCTGGCTGAAAAGCCCATGAGAGTATTTCAGGCATGGAAAGCCAAGACACTCTGGCAAAAGATCTCTGTGAGTGAGATCCCAGTGGAAAGAACAGGTCTTCAAAGAAGGAGGTACCTTTCTCTGAAGGGAAGAGAGAACCCCCACTTTGACTATGACCTTGTCTAAACAAGATAAGAATCGGAGAACTCAGAGGGCTTCCATAGCCTTGGAAACTCATGACTGGTGCATAGGGAGATTACTGATGCCATAGACAGGAGTGTCAATTGGTAAAGTCAACAACAGGAGTCACTGTGCACTTACTCCTCATGTAGGATCTCTGTCCTTAATGTGCTGTGCATTGAGATTTAATGCTATAACGAGTACTCAAACAATATATTTCACTTTGTGTTTCTATGGGGGTGCAAACTGTTGAAATCTTTACTTAATGTATACTAAACTGATCCTCTGCAAAAAAAAAAAAAAAAAAAAGAAAAAAGAAATTATCAACTCCCAACTTGACTCTCACTGGGATTAAACATGACAATAGGTCTGATCTGATTTCATCATCATTTAAAAAAAATCATCTATTATTTTTCACTTTATGTTTCTGTGTGGGAGCAAACTGTTGAAATCCTTACTTAATGTATACTAAGCTGATCTTCTGTATATTAAGAGAATCGAAAATGAATCTTGATGTGAATGGAAGGGGAGAGGGAGTGGGAAAGGGGAGGGTTGTGGGTGGGAGGGACGGTATGGGGGGAAAGCCATTGTAATCCATAAATCGTACTTTGGAAATTTATATTCATTTCTATATCACCTGTGTCTCACACATGCATATTAAATAATTATTTATTGAAAAAATAAATAAAAGAAATATGATCAAAAAAATAATTTTTCTCTCTATCCACTCCAATCTTCTTCAGTTTTACTACCCTCTCCAGCCTAAGCTATTTTAGGAATTTCAACTAACTTTTACCAATTAAATGTGAGTATTTTGGAATTAATCTTTCCAATTAACTTGCTGGAGATATCCACAGGTATGAGAAAAAAAAATTTGTTAACATTCTTAGACTTTTAAAAGCTGAACAAAAATAATTATCGCTATAAAGCCATCAGTATTTTTTAATTTCTGTCCTATATTATATGGTAAAAATGCAAGTTGGTTTAGCCAAACATAATCTTCTGCACTTCATCATTTTACTACCAGTATGTCTTCCTTCTGATTGTACATATATCCTCACCAGAGTGCTCCAAAATACTTCCATATCTTTAGGATCAAAAAAAGAATTTTGTCCATCTTTTGCCTTCACTAATAACTAGTTCTCCAGCGTTGGCACTGTGGTGTAGTAGGTAAAGCTGCTGCCTGCAGTGCAAGAACCTCATATGGACACTGGTTCGAGTCCCACTTCTGATCCAGCTCCCTGCTAAAGTAATTGGGAAAGCAGCAAAAGAACGTCCAAGTCTTTGGGCCCCTGCACGCATATGGGAGACCAGGAAGAAGCTACTGGCTTTTGGCTTCAGATCGGCACAGCTCTGGCCATTGTGGCCATTTGGAAAGTGAACCAGCAGATTCCTCTCTTTCTGCCATTGCCTCTGCCTCTCTGTAACACTGCCTTTCAAATCAATCAACCAATCAATCTTAAGAAATGAGACCTACTTCTTCTTGAAACAACCACAAACCTCTTATCTTCTGTGATAAAATCGCTCAACCTCCCACTCTAATATACACAGCAGTGTGAAGCACGGAAGCCATGAACTTGATCTCAGTCTTCAGGTGGGTGTCAGGGACCCAAATTTTTGAGCCACCACTTGCTGTCTTCCAGAGTATGCATTAGCAGGAAGCTCGAATAACAAGTAGACTCAGACCCTCTAATATAGGATGCAGGCATCCCAAATGAAGCTATAATCATTTACCAAATATCTGATCCCTTCACACTTAAAAACATCCTTTTATTTAGATTCATGAAATGAAATTTAAATTAGTTTAAAAACTTTCTTTACTATCACGTCTAATCTTCTGATTATTGCCTCGCCCACCCTGTGTAGTGGAAAGGCAATGTGTCTCCGCTTACTTGATTCAATGTCTACTGTGGTCAGGGATACAGTTTAACATTCATGTGGGAGACACTCCACAAAACACAGATTTAAGGGCATTATCAATCTCAAATCTCAACCACAGGCACCATTTCAATAGCTTACTTCATGGACATAAGATATACTAATTGGAATTTTGACCAATTTCTCTCTCTGTCTCTGTCTCTCTCTCTCCTCTCTCTCTCTCTCTCTCTCTCTCTCTCTCTCTCTCACACACACACACACACACACACAGGAGAGAGAGAGAGAGAGAGAGAGAGAGAGAGAGAGAGAAAGGTGTCTTCCATTCATTAGTTCACTCCCCAAATGGCTGCAAAAACAAGGACTGGACCAAGTTGAAGCAAGAAACTATCTAGGGGTGGCAGGGGCCCAAACATCTGGGCCATCTTCCTCTGCCTTCCCAGATGCATTAGCAGAAAGCCGGTTCAGAAGCAGAGTAGCCAGGACTCAAACAGACACTCCATTATGGGATGCTGGCACAGCAAGTGGTGGCTTAAACCATGGCACCACAGTGCTGTCCTCTGAATTTTTATCTCTTAATCTCTATAGTTTAAAATAGATATATATTTGCAGCTGACTTTACAAGTCACTTTGCAGCTAAATACTGTTTGAGGAAATCATAATAGCTTATAAACAGTGAAAGCATAAACTAATGTTCTCTAATCTAGCTTAGTCATCATCCCTCTTGGATAATCATATACTTGGCTAATCACATACTTGGATAATCACATTGTGGCCAGTTTCCGGTTCTACTGTTCCAGATGTTGAACCCAAACTCTTTCAGTTCTTAACTGTCTCTATTCAAGTGTCCCATTCTCTCTTATCATGGCTGGCATGCAATTTTATGAAAACTACTGATGATATATTTTGGTATAAAAGCACCCAATTTTATAAATCTTAAAGTCTAAGGAAAGGGATCCTATGAGAATTCAAGACACAGTTAATTAAGGGAATAATTGCCCATGCAAAATACCTTGGGAAGAAATTATAGACAGAGTAGTGAAAAGAAGTTATGCACGACTTCAGTATAATTCATATGATGCCCTCTGGCAGGAGAGGAGGATAGAAGTGCAAGTTGCAAGAAAACAGAACAAATTATAACTTGATATTTTCATTATACATGCCTTTCACAAAGATAAATATTATCTTTTTGAACCTCTAGCTACATATATTATATAATACATATAATATATGTAAAGTAAATTTATAGAGGTCCAAAGAGGACTGGATGAGCAGCAAAAACAGTTCAGCGAAGCAGGAACACTAGGGGATGCCAAAACAAAAATGGTCAGTTTCAAATGAAAAGAAGGAAGAAATGGAGATCGTTCATCAGTCGTCTTATTGGAGGTTACTACAGAGTAGTTATTCATTTAAAAGGTCAGTTTGCAGATTTACTTTGCAAATGGAACAAATTAAGAAAATGATAGGCGGAGAGGAGGTTATACACTGAATGTTAGCATAGGGTTCCTGCCGGCAGGGCACTGATGAGACGTTGAATAGAATGGGATTACATGATTTTTCAAGTGTTAAATGGTAGCAGAGCAGACAAACATGTAAGACTGTGTGGTTAGGACAAGGCTTCATGAATAGCATTTTTAAAATGGTTCATTATTTCTCCTTTTGTTAATGCTCTGTTACTAAAGCCTGCACTACTATTTAGTAATTTCTTTTAATAAGGCTTCTAAAAGCATCTTTCAAATTATATTCCATTTGAATAAAAGTAATTGACTATATGAAAGAATTTGGAAACACTGTATTAAAAATACGTGTTTAACTATAATCATTTTGTTCCTTTTCTGCTTTTAGAATGTGTTCCTTCCTGTTAAGAAATAAGTAAAGAAAACTAACAGAAAAAGCAGTTTATTAACCAGGTTAGCATTATACCGAGATCTAGAGAAGTATTTTGCAAAAGTAACCTAAAAAAATATCTGGTGCAGGTGTAGGGATGGGGACAAGGTTTGCTGGCATTGTTTTGCAACAGTTTGAACCACACCTGAAAGCTGCCATCTCATATGAGCACTAGTTTGAATCCCAGCTGCTCCACTTCTCACCCAGCTTCCTGCTAATGTGCCTGGGAAAGCAGTGGAAGATGGCCCAAGTACCCTGGTTTCTGCCACCCATGTGGAAGACAAGGATGGAGTTCTTGGTTTCTTGCTTTAGCCTGGACTAGCCTTGGTCATTGCATCCATTTAGGGAAAGATCCAGAATATGAGAGCTCTCAATCTCTCTGTCTCTCCCTCAATCTCTATAACTCTGCCTTGTAAATAAATAAATAAATCTAAAAAACAAAAAGTGAAAAAAAATGGGTGCCTGCATTGTTGTATGACCAGTTAAGCCACCGCTTGCGATGCCAACATTCCAGATCAGAATACCAGGTGAGGTCTGGCTGCTTTGCTTCAGATCCGCTTTCCTGTTGACAGGCCTGGGAACACAGAAGAAAATGGCCCATGTTTGGACTCCTGTCACCAACATGGAAGACCATAATGGAGTTTCTGGCTCCTGGCTTTGGCCTGGCTCAAAACTCACTGTTTGAATCATATGAGGAGTAGACCTGCAGATGAGAGATTCTATCACTCTTGCTCTCGCTCTGCCTTTCAAATGAATAAATAAATCTTAGCGTAAAAAACAGTTGGATCAATTGATGAAAATTGAAAAGCTGTGCAATATGATATGTGTCAGGAAAGAATAACTAAGCCATGGTGCTGTTAGAGTGTCTTAGAAGCTGAAAAACAGAAGCTTATTTGCCTGAATACATTTTAAACAACATGACACTAGCATTAGCATATCTTGTCTCATTTTCTCTCCCAATGATAAATATATATGCATAGATGTGTGCACAATGTTTAAGAAAAACTGGAATAAACTAGTGTTATTGTTTTTTAGATGTTTTGTAGATACCTGGTATTTTGTCTAGCATCCATTCATCTTCTCCCTGATAAGAGCACTCTAGTTTTTCTTGAGGATTTTGACCTTATCAAGTGTTAGTCCAGAAATTATGATGGCATTTGTTCATGGGCAAGGATGCTCACAGGATCCAGGGATGGCTCCTTGGAATATGCATATATATATATATATACACACACACACACACATCCATATATATGTATGTATATATGTATACACATACACACAAACACACACACACACACACACTGTGAAACCCACAGTGATTCAGTTGAAAATAGAAGGGAGGGAGATATGTGATTCAGAACCAATGAAATTCAATTTATGGATTGACACTATAAACATCAAGATCCATCCATTCTTGAAATAAGAAAAAGCTACTTAATTAATTAATTAATTAAAGCAATATTGACACACACACACACACACGAGAGAGAGAGAGAGAGAGAGAGAGAGAGATCCCATCTCTTGGTTCACTTCTGAAATGCTTGCAATGGCCAGGGCTTTAGTTGGGCCAGAGCCAGAGATCCAGAGAAGGAGTAAGTGAAAAAAAGTTGCATTAGCTGGTTCATTCCACAAATCCCCAAATATCCACAAACTCTGAAGCCAGAGCCAAAAGTTGGGAATTCAATTCGTGCCTCCAGGTGAGTAGCACAGACCCAACTACTACAGATTATCAGGAAGCTGGAGTCAGGAGTGGACTGAGGACTGCAACCCACACACCGTGATTTGGGAAGCTGGCAACCTAAGCAGCACTTTAACCAGTAGGCCAAATGCCTGATGCCTGCTGAAGTGAATTTGAGCTAAGGTACTAGCCTTTCTGAGAGGAAGCAACTGCATAAGGACAGATGGCTGCATGGAGAAATCTCTGATGTCTTATGGAATTTAAAATGCTTACACTTGTTAGCAGAGTCTCATCCCCACTCACATCTTTCCTCTATAATTTATGAATTCTTACTAAATAAGAAATATTTTAAATGGCTAATTCATTTATATGTTGTTTACTTTATGAAGTTAAATAATATTTATTAAGTAAAAAGGTAACCAACATGTTAACTCTAAAACAGATCGTTTGATGTAGCTGGTCTGTGCTTATTCTAATAGTTTCTATTCCCTCTCTCCACATTAAGCTTATTTACATAACATGGATAAAGATATAATCAAAAATTTCAAGAGCAATTATACCTGATGCATTTAAAATTCAATTATAAAATATAGGAAAGAATTCTTAGGTTACACTAGATTAAGTATAGAGATTTATCTTTGCATACAATTAAATTGTGAAAAAAAAATCAAGGGTTGATATGCGATATGGAAGTAACTACTGAATCAAACTATAAATTATGAGTTTCATAACACAGGTGAATGAATTAAATAAACAAAGGAATATACAAATAGCAATGTAAAATCTGCAGAATGTTTGAAATTAGAATCCAAAATCGACTACATAAAGTCACTAGATGATTTCACTCTAATGAGACACCTGAAATGGATCTCAAAGATCATATTATTGCTTTGAATAATGACAATGATTTGAATAATGATAAGTAGATAAAGGAGAATATAGGACCCACAACAAAACTGACTTTAACTACTTGAGCAATTTCTTAATCTGCGCTTAAGCCTCTTTGATAACCTAGAAGAAATGGGAATTGATCCCTCCTTGGAATATAGCATGGTCTTCAGACAAAGCTTGAATGATTTTCTGAAAGACACAAAGTGGTGAAAAAGAACCCTTTTAAAAAAGACTACTCAGCCTGCTCTCCATCTTCCCTCAAACAGCTGGAGAAAGAACTCACGCTGTATTTCCATTAAAACATGCTTGATAGACAGTAAGCTTCCTGCTAAGTTCTTAAATTAGCAATTGAGCTTTTACTATCAGACCTACTGTCTTCCTCCAACGATCATCCATGTTTCCTTTTCTCTCAATTTTGTCAGTGTCATAGTCAAGTCAAACTAGTGACAGAATTTAAACTACTAATTAATATGAATATTACACATGGCATTCTCCTATTCATTCATTTAGATATCACTATATACTATCAACCTAGTGATTTGTGCTACATGGATTTAACATAAATATTTGGTGCAATCATTGCTCTTTTCAATGTTTTTGTTATTTTTGAATAATGTATCAAAGCATTTAATACAAAAATGAAATAGGCAATGAATTTAAGATGCTAAGAGCCTGAATTCCCTGGATCTGAATTCTGATAGTGACTTTGGACAAATTACCAGATGTCTCTTATTCTTATTTTCATCACCTTAAAATGGGAATAACATACACATTTAGGTTTAATGACAGAATGACAAAAGCAATTAAAGAATTTATCAAAGTGCTTGACCTTAGAAAGCATTTATGACAATAAAAACAAATAAGAATAATATACTATATGTCGCTCCCCTTCTTCATGGAGGAACGACACTAAACCCTGCCTAGGCTTCCTATCCGAGTCACGGCACCATTATGTCGCTCCCCCTCTTCACGGAGGAAACACACAGGACCCTGCGTTGTTCTTTTGTCTGCTCGGCCCTCCCCGGGTTTGCTGCTGGTTCTTCCTGGGTTGGCTACCGTCCCTTCCACCTCCGTGGAAGGGCGGTTCCCCCTGCCACTTTCCCCACTTCCGCAGGGGAGCGGCCTGCGGCACACCGCCGGCCAGCTCTCTCGGGGGCTGCTCAGGTGATCCTTCAGATAGATGTTCCTGGTGCATGTTGTCTCTCTCCTCCTTTATAGTCCTCTTCCACCAATCCCAACTCTGCTACCCACACGCCGAGTACGCTGCTCTCCTGCAATCAGGAGCAGGTCCTGCTGTTTATTGGTTGAACTGGAGGCAGCTGTGTAGAAGCTGTTTCCTCCTCTCCCAGCACCATATTGTGGGAGAGCAGATGCATAGAATAAGTCTTAATTCCAGTAACTTAGTCTAGTCCGAGTTGCTCCCCACAACTAAAAACTATTTTAATAAATGTAAAATAAATGTCTTGATGGATTGACTTCAGACTTATTTCTTCTTTAATTTTTTTAAACATAAGATCTGAAATTTTCACTCTTGAATTACCTTACTTCTTTTTTGCTTTCTTCAAGTCTAATATAATTAAAAGGGCAGGGTACAGCGCAATATAGAAATATACATATAAAGTTTCCTAAATTGTCTTTTCTTCTTATTTGAAATGTCCTTTTGAAAAGGGTGCTGAATAAATCCTCCTCATGTCAGAAAGCAGTACAAATGTAGATTGGATTAAAACTCTAGGTAAACAATGTACTGGAGAGAGAAAGGACACTGTTAAGATAAGGAGGAGTACTGTCTATTAAAATGGACCCTGAAATATTGTTTTCAATTTTAAGTCAACAAGACAGGATTCAAACCAACACATCCAACTTTAGCGTGAATTACTGAGAGACTTTTTTCTTAGTACGCCGTAATACATTTGAGTTATTAACTGACATTGTTTTTTATTTTCTATAAAATGTTAATGTGATATTATAAACTAATACTTTCACATTTTTAGAGAATGAAATGTACAACTATTTGTTTGTCTATCTAACCCACAATAGTTGCAATATTCTTGATGACTGAGAATGATACTATATCTTAATACCTATGTTACAAATGGTTATTTATTTATTTTTTATATGATAGGCAGAGAGAGAGAGAGAGAGAGAGATAGAGATTGATCTTCCATCCACTGATCCACTCCCCAAAAGCCTGTGATAGCTAGGAACTTGTCAAAGCCAGGAGGTAGGAACTCTGTAAAAGTTCTCTCACACAGAACCATATAGTTGAGCCATCACCTTCTTCCTCCTCCCTCTCCTATTCCCATTCTTAATTTTTACAGAGATCTACTTTCAGTTTTTATTTTTAGAAATATTTATTTATTTGAGAGGCACAGGAATAGAAGTGAGTAACAGAAGAAACTCCCATGCACACAACAGCTCCTTGCTAGGTCCAAAGCTGGCAGCCAGAAACTCAACCCACATGGGTGGTAGGAATGCAACTACTAGAGTAATCACCTGGTTCCTTCTAGAATGCATATCAGCAGGAACCCAGAATTGAAGGCAGGACTTGAACCCCGGCATTCTGATACAGGATATGGGCATATCAAGTGACTTTTTTATTGCTAGGCCAAATGCCTGGCCCAATATCATTATTTTAATATGTGCTTTATAAAGTATAATCTATATATGTATATCTATATCTATATCTATCTACACACACACACACACACCATGTACTCTAACCATTTGAGTTGTACAATTGAGTGGTTTTTAGTATACGGTGGGAAACAGTTTTATGCACATCCTGTATATCCTTGCATGGGTTTGCTTCAGGTCTGAAACATGTCCTTACACAAGGATAAGAAGCCTTCACAAACTGTGCTTTGTTTATCATCTTGTTTGGAAATCTTTCTCTGTTCCAAAATTAATGTGCCCTTGTTCTGCATATGTGTTTGCATTCTATGACACCTGGCCAAACCTGTTGCTTTACTTGTCACTTTATACTTAAGAAGGGTATATGTAGACCATTTTCCTGTAAGGTTATTTGGGGAGATCTGGCCACAGATTTGATCATGTTGTGGAAAATTGTGCTTTGTTCTTCTTTATGAAAATAATGCTCTCAAAAGTACTTGGTGAGTCATGTCTATGTCTTTCACTGTAGCCCCAATACCTGCAAAAATGCAATGGGAAGATATTCTTCTTCTTCTTATTATTATTATTAGACAGCCAGAGTGGACAGTGAGAGAGAGAGAGACAGAGAGAAAGGTCCTCCTTTTCCGTTGGTTCAACACCCCCCGCCAATGGCCGCTGCGGCAGGCGCACTGCGCTGATTCAAAGCCAGGAGCCAGGTGCTTCTCCTGGTCTCCCATGCGGGTGCAGGGCCTGAGGACTTGGGCCATCCTCCACTGCCCTCCCGGGCCACAGCAGAGAGCTGGACTGGAAGAAGAGCAACCGGAACAGAATCCGGCACCCTAACCGGGACTAGAACCCAGTGTGCCGGTGCGACAGGCAGAGGATTAGGCTAGTGAGCAGCAGTGCCGGCCAAATAGGTAGACATTCTATGATGGCTGTCCATGGTGGTAAGAGCTGTTATGATTATTGTTGCTCTGCATGTGATGAGCTTTCTCATCTCCAGGTTGGAATGGAAGACATTTGCTTGAAGATTCACAATATTTTGTGAATCTTTCACCTGTTTCTATTTCAGAATTTTTTATCACCGCATAAATACCTCATATCCCTTAGTCATGCCCTTTTCCTTCCTCCAACTCCTGGAAACTACTAATCTACTTTCTATATGTAAAAATTTGTCTATACTGCTTGATTCATATAAATGGAAAAATGAAATGTTTTCTTTATGATTTCCCTCTTAGAATAATTTCAAGGTTCATGCAATTTTTTAGCATATATTAACATTTCATTCCTTTTCATAGCTAAATAATTCTCCATGACATGGATAAACCATATTTGGTTTAACCATTCATCATCTGATGACCATCTGAGTTGTATATGCCTAGGGGCAACTGTGAATAATGCTGGTATGAATGTTCATGTTCAATTTTTGTATGGAAATGTAGTTTATTTCTTGTGGATATCTATCCAGGGATTGTCAGATCATATAATACTCTATGCTTAACATTTTGAGAAACTGATAACTGGTTCTCAAATTGGCCATAACAATAAACAATCCAACGATCAATATATATGAACTCCACTTTCCCTACATCATTACCTACACTTACTATTGTCTTTTTTTACTAAAACCACTCTGGTTTATGTGAAGTAGATTTTACTGTGATTTTGTTTCCTGTTTCCTTATTTAGTGAGTTTTCATGTGACAGAGGTATTAAGATCCTTTGCCCATTTAAAAACCAGGTTATTTGTCATTTATTATTGATTTATAAGAGCTCTTTATTCTAGATACAAACTCCATATCAGATATTTTCTTTACATGTGTTTTCTTCCACATTTATGGGTGTCTCTAAGCATGTGACAATAAGCATATAGTGGATCTCCAATATCATTTATTGAATCCATCTTCAATACAATGTTTGTTTTACAAGGTTTTTTTTTTCACACGTTGGAGTAAATTCCACAGCACCTGTGATGGCTAATTTTCTGTGTCAACTTGACTTAGTCACCTGGTGCGTAGACATTTAGCCAAGTATTATTTTTGGTGGATCTGTTAGAGTGTTTCTAGATGAGATCACTATTTGCATCAATGCATTGAATAAAAGAGATTGCCCCTCCTATTGTGGATGGGTGTGTCTCATCCAATTATGAAAAATCACATAGAACAGAAATAATGAGAAAGAAGGAATTTGCATGACTGCTTGAACTGAAAGCCTGGTTTTATCCTTACGTGAGATTAGAATATATACCACTGATGCCTACATCTTAAACTGGTTGGTTATAAATCTTGTATTCCATAGCTTCCATAATTATGTGAGCTAATTTCTTATATCTATCTATCTATCTTTCTATCTATCTATCTATCTATCTAATCTAATCTATCTAGCAATCTGCCTATCCACCCACCTTGGTTGTTACAACAGTGGAGAAATGATTAGGGAGACTGGAAGACTGGAGTGCATTTGGCAGTTAGGACTTCGCTCACAAGGGGACTGTATAGGATATGTACTTTATCAATACTGGGAAAAATAAATTTGTGAGGGGAGTTTTGGAATCCCTGAAGAGCCTTGCAGTTACTTTTCTCTGAAGACATGCAGTAGGAACTGCAGTCACTAAATTGGGAAACCTAAAATGCAATGAGAATATTTGGATCCTGGGATAATAGGGCAAAGGGAAACATTCAAATGCCACAAGCAAGATGGGTGTTTTTTATAATGGAGAGTATAGTCAAAGCAACAATCACAGTAACATGATTTAGTCAAGTGGTATTTTCTAGTTGATAATGCTATTTCTAGAACTGAAATAGACATAAAACATACTAAAGATCTTACATTTATATGTGTAAACAAAATGTTTTTCTTCAGATCAAAATCTAACCATAATTATAAAAACAGATAATAATTAACCCTCAAATCAAGTCTCAGACTTAGCCTGTCTGTAAACCCAGAATATCTTGAATGAAGAGGAGGCCAGGTTTCCTTGATAAAGGACCCTTGCTGTAATACCAAAAATTTATACTGTTAATATTTTTCTCAGTCTCCACAAAGCGAAACATGGCATTTTACCAGGTCAGATGTACATTGAAGAAAAGGAAATAACAGGATTTTTCAGTGACTGTTAGATAGTATCCCCAAATTGAAAGTAGGTTATTTTTGTGGTTTTTTTTTAGTGATTTATTTATTTTACTTGAAAGTCAGAGTTACACAGAGAGAGGAGAGGCAGAGAGAGAGGTCTTCCATCCACTGGTTCACTCCCCAGTTGGCTGCAACAGTCAGAGCTGGGCTGATCCAAAGCCAGGAGCCAGGAGCTTCTTCCAGGTCTCCCATGCAGGTGTAGGGGCCAAGAGCCTGGGCCATCTGCTACTGCTTTCTCAGGCCATAGTAGAGAGCTGGTTTGGAAGTGGAGCAGCCGGGACTTGAACCAGGACACATATGGGATGCTGGCACTGCAGACAGCGGCTTTACCAGCTACGTCACAGCACCGGCCCCGGACAGTAGGTTCTAAAACATCACTGTGACTCTCCACTCTCTTCTTATGGAGGTCACATGATCAGTAGAGTTCTGGTTCAGGTCTGTCTTACAGTGAGTCCCTGAATACATTTGTGGTTATTTCCCCAGTTCCAGAATGCCTGGTTGAAGTAGGCAAATTTAGCAGTTAACAGAATCCTCACAATGCTTTCCAACCTGCAGAATGAGTGCCAGAATGGTGGCAAAGGCCTGCTGGAGGCTGGTACAACTGTCTCTACAAGGAAAAATTGCAAATCAAAAGCAAAACTGCATCCATGGAGTGATTCCAAAGATACTACCATCATCATAGACTTGATAAATACATGAATGGTGATTTCTAAGAAATGTCTGTTTAATTATGCTGTTTGGCCTGAGCAAAAGACAGACATATTTAGAGAATGGCAGTGAATTATTAACTTAACCAAGTGATGACTCAATTTTTAACTGCTGTACCAAAGTAGTTTCATTGTTTGGGCAAACTAACATATCACCTGGTGCCTGGTTTTCAGTTAATGATCTAAAAAATGTATTTTCCCCCATTCCTTTCCATAACACCCACAAGAAGCAGTTGCATTTCAGCTAGCCAGGGGAGCAATACCCCTTCATAGTTCTACCTCAGTGGTATAGCAAATTTATAGTTCATGTTACAATTTAATTCATAAGTATCTTGATGACCTTTATCATTCAAAACATTCACTCACTCTGGGTCACTAGATTGATGATATTATGCTGACTGATCCTTGTTCACTAGGTGGCAACCATTCTTGACCTAGAAATTAGTGTGTCAGAGAATGGGAGAAAAATTCATCAAAAATTCAGGGGCTTTTTCACTGAGAGAGATTTATTGGAGTCCAGTGAGGTTGAACATGTGATATTCTTTTCAATTCAAAGGAAAATTTGATGTATCCATCCCCTTCTACAACACAAAATGACCAAGCACCTCATGGGCTTCTTTGGAGTTTGGATGGTACCTATACTTTATCTGAGCATGTTATTCCAACTCATTTATGAAGTGACCTAAAAAGCTGCTAGTTTCAAGTGGGTCGCAGAATAAGAGAAGGCTTTACACAAGGGCTAAGCTGATAAAAAGTATCTGACATTTGCAACCATTTAATCAATCCAAATTCAATGGTACTTGAAGTGTAAGTGGCAATTAAAGATGTTTTGACTGGCTGTGATAGGTGAATTGCAGTGTGGATCCAAAGGATTCTGTAGCAATACCCTGCCATCCTCTGAAAATAGCTCAACTCCTTCAGGGAAACAACCCTTGGCCTGCTACTGAGCCTTAGCTGAGACCAAAAGTTCAATCGTGGTCCACCAACTGTCCATGTGCCCTGAGCTGCCCATCATGTGTATTACTTGAATCAGCAAACCAAGAATTTGGCATGGAAAGTAGCACACATGGAAGCAACATATACCACTATAGGTCTGAGATGGCCCCGAAGCAACAAGTAAAGAAGTAGCTGAAACAGCCAGAGTCCTCACTCCCATTACACTTCTTTCTCTCTCCCAGCCTCCACCTGTGGCCTCCTATGATCAGCTGACAGAGTAAGTGAAGACTTGGACTTAGTCTATAGATGGCTGTCCACAAAACACAGTCATCACTGAAATGTGAACAATGGAAGCATTGCAGTCCATTTCTGAGATATCCCTGAAGGACAGTGGGAAAGAGAAAAAACAGTGGGAAAGGGAGAAATGAGCAGATACGTGATCCCTGATTCATGGGCTATGGAAAAGGTTTGGCTAGATGGCTAGTGACTTGGAAGGAACATTTCAAAATTTGGTGATAAAGAGTCTGGCAAAGAGATACATGGATAGATTTCTCTGATGCATGAGACATGCAAAGATGTTTGTTTCCATGTGAATTCTCACCAAGGGTAATCCCTAGAGGATTTTTGTAAACACGTGGATAGCATGAGACATAATCAGGTTACCAGTTGATCCCTTTCCCCAGCCACCATGGGCATCATTCAATGGGCACATAAACACAGAGGTCATTGTGGCCAAGATGGAGGTTATGCACAGACTCAGCAGCATAGACTTCTACTCAACAAGGCTGATATGGCCATCACTGGAATAGACACAGATGCCGTGTGTGGATATTCCTTCTCTGCATGCCATGCTTATGCCGAAACTACCATCCAAATTCCTATAGAATGCCCTATCCACCATGATGGTGCTCCATACAGCATTGCTTTTGATCAAAGAACCCACTTCAAAGTCCAAGAAGTGTGGCATACTCATGGAGACACTATTCAAATCATATTACACACAATTCTGAGGTGCATGTCTTGTAAAATAGAGTGAGCTGGCGCCACAGCTCACTTAGATAAATTCCACCTGTGGTGCTGTCACCTCGGGTTCTAGTCCAGTTGGGGTGCCAGATTCTGTCCCACTTGCTCCTCTTCTGGTCCAGCTCTCTGCTGTGGCCCGGGAAGGCAGTGAACGATGGCTCAAGTCCTTGGGCCCTGTACCTGCATGGGAGACCAGGAGGAAGCACCTGGCTCCTGGCTTCGGATTGGCACAGCGCACTAGCTGTAGCCGCCATTTGGGGGGTGAACCAACGGAAAAGAAAGAACTTTCTCTCTGTCGCTCTCTCTCACTGTCTAACTCTGCCTGTCAAAAAAAAAAAAAAAAATAGAGGAGTGGTCTTTTGAGATTGTTACAATCCTAGTTAGGTGGCAGTAACTTTCAGGGTCAGGGCAAGATTTTCCTGAAAATTCGCTCTGAATCAGAATCTAGCATATTGTGTTGTTTCTTCCATAGCCAGGATTTTCCATTCCATGAATCAAGCAGTGGAAACAGACAGAAAACATGCATCACTTACTATGACAACTAGTGACCCACTAGCATAATTTATGCTTCTATTCTCATGAACTTATACTCTATTGATTTCAAATTCTTGGTGCCACAGTGGAGAATGTGTCAGCCTAAGGAGACAGCGATCTCCTGAGAGTGGAAGTTAAAAGTACTGCCCAGTCACTTTGGACTCCTCATGTCTCGGAATCAACAAGGAGTAGAATTACTGAGGTAGACAGAACAACTGATCCTAACTACTAAGGGTAAACCCTGGACTGCTACTACATAATAGAGTGTGTCAGGGTAATGTCCTGGGCCATCTCTTGGTATTACTATATCATGTGATTAATGTCAATGGAAAACAATAATAATTCAATCCAGGCAGGAGTACGAATGGCTCAGACCCTTCAGGAATAAATTTTTGTCACTTGCCAGTTAAAGAGCCACAGCCAAAACGAAGCTTGCTGAAGTCCTAATAAATACAAAATGGTAGAGGAGGAAGTGATCATAAATGCCAGCAATGATCATGTGACCAGTTACAGCAATGAGTATTTCTTGCATGTTTTCATGTTATGTTGTTGTGGATACATTTGACATGGATATATTAAATAGATAATATATGTGATAGGTAGTCTCTGACTTGTGCTAGTTTGACATACAATTTTTGGACTTTACAATGTTGCAAAAGGGATATGCAATCAGTAGGATCTGTACTCCAAATTTAGAATTTTTGTCTTTTTAGACAAATTTTCAGCTGAGGATGTGTTTATCTGCATGTAATAAGAGGCATTTACTGGGGCCGGCGCTATGGTGCAGCAGGTTAATGTCCTGGCCTGAAGCGCTGGCATCCCGTGTGGGTGCCAGTTTGAACTCGGCTGCTCCACTTCTGATCCAGCTCTCTCTTCTATGGCCTGGGAAAGCAGCAGAAGATGGCCCAAGTCTGTGAGCCCCTGCACCCACGTGGGAGACCCGGAAGAAGTTCCTGGCTCCTGGCTTCGGATTGTTGCAGCTCTGTGCGTTGCGGCCAGTTGGGGGGTGAACTAGCAGATGGAAGACCTCTCTTCTCTCTCTCTCTCTCTTTATCTCTCTCTCTCTCTCTCTCTGCCTTTCCTTCTCTCTCTAACTCTGATTTCAAGTAAATTAATACATTTAAAAAATATATTGATAAGAGGCATTCACTTGTATATATTAAGCAAATATTTTTGTTGTTCCCTTTCTTAAATATCATGCGACATAAGATGTGTTAACTTTATATCATAGTATTTAAGTGTTGTTAAGCTTACATCATAGTATTTATGTTATCATATATTGTCAAGGAGAAGTAAACATTACTCAAAGATTTTACAGTCTCTTCTAGTGACGGAGTTCACGTGTTTTCAGTTGTACTCAGGATAATTATTTCATTTTACGTGGAATAATGACCTTTCTATTTTCTTTATTTGGAAAACAATTATGTTTTAAACTGATAGGTATGGAGGTGAGTTTGTGAGAGTTAATTTTATGTGTCAATTTGGGCCACCAGGTACTTAGAACACTGGTCAATCATTCTTCTTGTGTCTGTGAGGGTGTTTTTGGGTGAGATTAACCTTTGATTCCATAGACTGAGTAAAGGTGACCTCCCTCCCTAGTGCAGCTGATATTTCTTCAATTAGTTGAATACTGGAGGAGAACAAGAAAGTTGAATATGAAGTATCTGAGTTGAAAGACCTATCTTCTCTGGCTCCTGGACTAAAATGTCAACCATCCGCCCTCCTGTGTGTGTGTGTGTGTGTGTGTGTGTGTGTTTCCAGACTGTGACTCAGACTGGAACTGACACCATCAGTTATCCTTGTTCTCAGATCTTTAGATCAAGATGAGAACTACATCACTGACATTCTTGGTTCTCTACCTGGTGACCATAGGCCTTCGTACTCCTCAGCCTCTATTATCATCTGAATTGTTTTTGTAATAAATTCCTTTGCGAGTGTGCATATGTGTGTGTACATAAATATACATATATATGTGTGTAGGTGTGTACATATGTGTATGTATATGTGTGTACATATAAATATACAAATATGCCTATAATTATAAGCATGTATATATAAATTTGCATGTATGTATACCCATACAACTTCTATAATTGTATCTCTGTGCATATTGTTGGTTCTTTTTCCTAAGAACCCTAATGCAACACATACTGTGGATTTTTATTTGCCTCCTAAAAGGCATCTGTATTTTTGTCTCTAAAGTTTAGAAAAGTATATTTTTTCACTTAAGTATATTGCCTCCATTTTAGAAAGAAACTTTTTTAGCTCTCCTTGCTATACTAGTCAATTAAGTCACTCCCATTGACACGTGAATGAAAGTACTATGTACGACTTGTGAAAGACCCTTGAGATAGCTGCCATCCTATGCCGAAGGAATCAAAGCTATGCCCTAGGGTTTTTCAGAGAGCTGCAATAGAAGTTATCTCGTTCCCTGATGTCTTCATGGAGATACCACTCCAACTAAGAAGACTACTTTCTTCCACCTTGGGAAAAACTATATTTAAGACACTGTTTTGGGGTATCAATATTACTTTGATATTTGAGTCAGCATCTGAGAAATTACGTCCAATACTGTGCCTCCTTTTTTCTAATAAAACACAATTTTGGCTAATTAAAAGGTTAAGTAGCAAAAGGGTAGGCCTCACTGATTTTTCACAAAGTACAAGACTATCTATATACTTCTTCATTTAGTCCTTGATGGGTAGCTGCACACTGTATTTAGTTTCATATTGATTCTTCTGTGCCTGAAGTGAAGCCTTGTCTATTAAAGAGTAAAGAGACTGTGGGTGGGGTTAGAATGAGAGTGAGAATGAGAAAGCTTTCATCAGGTGAATTAAGATAAAATGAAGCCCAATTTTCTTACCTTAAAAGGTCTCCCAAAATAAAAAGTGGTTCTGGCTGTAAGTTTTAGTTTAACAAGCTGCAAAAATCAATATCACATCTAAGTTCGAAAATTGGGCAACATCAGGTATTTGAGTCTTTTCCTCACTGTTAATGTAACCAAGATTTTCTCTCTTCTGCTATTGTACTTTAATTAAATGACATCCACATTTGTAACTTTACTATATGTTGTGCTTTTTTTTTCCCTTAAGAACTCTGAGAATTAAGAATGCATCATACCAGTCTCACTAATATCTTCAAACTCATTAGCAAAGCTAAGACATATTGATTGTGTATTATTGTAAGTTAGAAATGGGCAAATAAATTTGAAAACTATCTTATACATGTTAGATCCATGTGAATCTGAGACTGAAGTTAAAGATACATTATCAGGGCCCGGCGCTGTTGCACAGCAGGTTAAAGCCCCGGCCTGCAGTGTTGGCATCATTTATGGGCACCAGTTGGAGACTCGGCTGCTCCACTTCCGATCCAGCTCTCTGCTGTGGCCTGGGAAAGCAGCAGAAGATGGCTCAACTCCTTGGGCCCCTCCACCCACGTGGGAGACTCCTGTCTCCTGGCTCAGATCCACACAGCTCTGACCCTTGTGGCCTTTTGGGGAGTGAACCAGCAGAATGGAAGATGTCTCTCTCTCTCTCTCTCTCTCTCTCTCTCTCTCTCTCTCTCTCTGTAACTCTGTCAAATAAATAAAATAATTCTTTAAAAAAGATATATTATCTACTATTAACAATTAGATACTTTTTGATACTTGATTAAATAACAATTTCTTGAGTGTCTATGTTAAGCACTGCTCTAGCAAGTAAGAAAACAAAACATTGTAAAATATTGTTATCTATGTGTGGCATGCTTTTTCTGCTTTTATTTTTTAAAATTGTATTTATTTATTTGAGAGGGAGGGAGAGAGAGAGAATATTCCCATCCACTCTCTAAATGCCTGCAATGACTAGAGCTGGGCTGTACCTAGCTGAAGCTGCAAGCTAGGAATTCAGTCCAGATCTCCCATATGTGTGGCAGCAATCCAACTACTTTAGTCATGAACTGATGCCCCCCAGGGTCTCCCAGGCTGGAGTCAGGGGCCATAGCTCGATATCAAATTCAGGTGATCTAAAGTGAATGTAAGCATCGCAACCAGGCTCCTAACCACTAGATGAAAAGCTTGCCATATTTTCTTTGGCGTGACTTTTTTTTTTTTTTTTTACTTTGTATTTTAAAATCATTGTAGATTCAGACTCAGTCTCAAAGAAAGATTTGAGGAGTCCAATGCACACTTATCAGTCTTCCCTACTATGAGCATTCTTGCATAATTATCATACAATATCAAAACCAGGTCATTGACATTACAAAAATTCACAGGACTGATTTCACAGGTGTATGTACACTGATTAGTGAAGGTATACGTATTTCTTTGGAATAATATTAGGTGTAGTTTCTGTAACTATCACCACATTCAAGATACAGACGCCATCACCAAAATCTCCTTTTTAAAATCCAAGCATAACCACTTGTATTTACACCCGTGTAATTTCATGGCAATGAATAATCTTTTTGAGAATGCTATAAAATGGAATCACACACTTTGTAGCCAATGGAGTCTGACTTTGCACTCAGCATAATTGCCAAAGTTTCATTCACATTGTTTTATGTATCAATTTTCTGTTCTTTGTTATTTCAGAGTCTATGGTTTGGATGTATCACAGTTTGTATAACTTCACTTGTAGAAGGATATTTGGATTATTTCTAGTTTGGGGCAATTATGTTTAAAACTGCTGTGAACATAATTCATGTACAAGTTACTATGTGAACATTTGTTTCATTTCTTTGTGATAAATGGCAAAGAGAGCAATTTCTGAGTCTTATTTTAAATTTACTCTTTCTTTTAAAAGAAACTGACAAACTATTTTCCAGATTTGTATCATTTTATACTATCACTAGCAATGTATGAGTCATCTAGTCTGGTTTCCCAGCATTTGGAGTTATCACATCTTTATTTTAGTCACATTTACAGGTATGTAGTAATATTTAATTAGCTTTTAATCTTCATTTCTATGAGGACTGATGATTTTGAATATTTTTTAAGTTTTATTTAAGATATACAAGTTTCATATATTTCTATATACAGTTTTAGGAACATAGTGATACTTGGCCATGCTCCAACACTTCTTCCTCCTCCCTCTCCTATTCCTATTGTTAATTTTGACAAAGATCTTTTTTTTTTTTTTGGTACACTTTATACTCATATGATTAACTCTACACTAAATAAAGAGTTCAACAATGTTTGTTTGTCACATGTATATCCTCTTCAGTGAAATTTATGTTCCTATCTTTTGCTCATTCTCTAATTGGATTTTCTTTTACTGTTCATGTTCTAGATATAAGTCCTTAATCAGATATATGATTTACAAGTCCTTATTACCCTCCAGTTTTATATTTCCATTCTTTTAACAGGGTCTTTTGTAAATCAAAAACAAGGGTTTCTTAGTCCATTTTAGGAAGCCCAATGTATTATGCATTTATACTTGTGAATGATTATTTACTAATTTGATTAAGTTTTACTTCAGTATTTCTAAAATGTGAAGCAACTAAATAATGTTTTTTTCTTCAAGATTCTTTTGTAAGGGTATTTCTATTACTTAGTGTGAAAAAAGTGTATTGATTAGTAAAAACACTTCGCTATATTAGGAATCCTCTTAGCTAGAAATTATGCCAAACATCCCACTCCAGAATAACACAGTTCTCAGAAATTTGAGTTTTTCCACATGAGAAATATAGAAACATTGTTTTTTTTTTCTGAAGTGGAGTAACTTTGGTTGCCTAAAACATAGTCTCTTGTATATTAGCATGGGTAACCTATGTTCTTGTGAAGTATTTACTGTTACCTGAGAATTAATGCTTCAAAAATCCCTCAATATATTGTTATATTAACAATCACTTACATATATTGCAAAATATAACAAAACTAAAGCTCTGTATTTCAAGTGTTCTTCATTCATTCATTCAACTATATATATATATATATACATATATATATATATATATATATATATATATATATATATGGAATGGTCCCAAAAGACCAGATACTACTTTAGGACGTAATAAACATATTGGTATAACACAACAACTCATTCTTAAAATATAATCTAATCATATAATTAAGTACATTTAAACAGAATGGATCACTATGTAGTAAGTCCTTCAATGGGTTTACCCAATGAGCCATATATTTAAAATAAAAGTATAATTCCAACTTTATTTCTAATTATCAAGGCTGCATTTCTATCTCCATATAATCTCTAGCATTTCCCCACGTGTTTACTTAGAGATTTTGTTATTTTGTGTCCAGAGATGCATTTGTACTGCGTTATGAATTTTTTTCTATAGGATGGCTTCCTACTCTAAGGAGCAGCTATGTTTAATAACAAAACATAAGCTATTAATTTTAGAGATCTCCCTCATCTGGCTGACACATCATCAGAAGATGCTAAGGCGTAACATGATAACTACTTATGAGAAATCTCCTAATGTTTTCCAGTCATTTCTGGTAATGTGATATTACATGTATCACATTGCCCTTATTGGAAAAACACTACTTCATGGAAGGATGACATCTTGAAAACAGTAACACTTATGAAGAGAAAAAGCAAACAAACTTTCTTCTAATATATCCTAACTGTTCTGCTCTAAAAATAAAAATAGCAAGAATATCTAACCAGAAAACACTTGGTTTATAAAAATATGCACTAATATCTTTGCATCAAGCATCTCATCTTCAAATTCATGCTATAAACACTTCCCAATGTATGTAGAATCAAACCCTGTAGTGACTCTGACCATAAGTAAATGTGTTTAACAGATATTTTCTGGTTTTCTCAGAACTTTATTGAAACTTTATTTTACCTAGAGTTTCTCAAACTCACTGGATCACTGGAATTACCTTTGGAGGGACAAACATTTGTCTCAATGTATAATAAGGAAATGTATTATGTCTCAGCACCTCCATGAGCTTGGCAAACATTTATACCTGCACACCTATTCATTTTCACATGCTTGGCATGAGAAGTGTGATAACACTGGAATGCAGATAGCTCTAATTTGCTTTATGTCAGAGACTATTTCAAATGCTTTTGAAATATAATATCAATAAATTCTCATACCCATATTATGTCCCAGGTACTGCTAAGATCCCCATTTTAATGTTATTAGAATTGTAGCTCAGCAGGTTAGACTACTTGATTAAAGTTGTAAAGCTAATAAATGTAAACCTAAATCAAATACTCTGATGTTAGAACAAGTACAGCTAAGAGAATGTTAGAAGAAAAAATGTCTGGGTTAAAGAGAAGAGACTATAAAATACTGCAAAAGTAAAGAAAACAATTTCTAAATACATTTCTGGCATATTTCCAAACAGAAGGTACCCCAAAAAACATGATCAATCTCATTTTCTGAATATAAAAACACATTATGGGATAAAACACAACTTGAAATTCTTATATAGAAAAATACTGAGACAAAACTCAAATCAGCAATGAGGAAGGTGACTGAGACTCTACTGCAAGAGAAGCTAAAGGAAAATTCTGAGACTAAGAGGAGGGTACAAGTGTCTGTACATAAACTCTAATGAGATGGGGATAATTAGGAATAAAATTGGTGGGAAAATGGAATGCCACAAAACTTGATGCTTTACTGAAAAATTAAAACTAAGGAGATTCAAAACTATCGCTAAAAAGCAGAAAGGAGCGCTTGGTGGCAAAATGACTATCAGCAGCAGCACTGTACTTTGTGCATTTACTCTGGGTATCATTCAATGTGGGGATGTGCAAAATTCCAAAACAAACTTTTAGAACTGACAAAAAATAATAATGTAGTTGTGATCATAGGTTTTACTTCAAGAGGATAATTAATTTTAGGGAGAAATAAGTTCCAAGTTATATATAAAAATTTTAAAAGAAAACTAAATGTATAGAAAAGAAGGTTGTACTTGCTGTCAGGCAAAACGCATATTAATTTGCAAATTAAAAAAGGTGGGGGGAGCATAGATGGGCTGGGTATTCATAGAAGAGTGTGAGCTGCCCCTTAGAGATGCCTGTATCTTGTGTCAGAGTGTCTGAGTTCAAGCCCTGGCTCTGCTTCTCATTTTACCTTCCTGCAAATGCAAATCTTGGAAGGCAGTACATGATGGCTCAATTTCTTGTGTCCCTGCCACTCATATGGGATATCCAGGTTAAGATACAGGCTCCTAGCATCAGCGTGGCCCAGCCTGGCTGTTGTGAACATTTGGCAATGAATCTGTAGATGGAAGATCTTTCTATGTCTTTCTCTCTCTGTCTTTCTGCTTTTTAAATAAAAACGAAAATAGGTACTTTTTGTTAGGGTATATTTAGCTATATTTTGTTACGGTATATTTAGCTATATTTTGTTAGGGTTAGATTTAGCTAGATGAATTGTTGATTTTATACTATTTGTTTAAGGCCTGATTAAATTCAATATAAGACAATAAAGATGGAAATCTTTGTTCAAATATAGAAGATGAATGGGAAGAATATTACCTAATATTGCCCATGTTTGCCTTTAGAAATTTTAATGACATTTCAAACAGAAAGTGAGTGGAGGCTTAAGAAAAATGATGGGCCACAAAAGATCTAATTCTAGGAGTGCAAAGTGCTAACTATTGAATAAAATGATAAAGTAGAAGATTATTCTTTATTCCAGGAAGCTAGATGATTATATGATGATATATGTGTGACCTGCAGTAGGAAATCAAAGCAAATCAATATAAAGCATTCTGTGCCTTATGAGGCTTCCCATATCTGGCCTATGGTCCTTCAAGTTTTTCATTTCCATTAAGTATTCATATGAAGGTTCAGGCTCAGACTCAGTAAAAAGTTTGAACTTGTTGGAACCATAAAATACAGTTTTGCTGATCTCCTCTGAGCCATCGTTGTTTCTATGTGGGAATAAATAATTCTAACTTATCCACAGCACAATTCTTGCAATGCTGGACAGATAATAAGGACTGTAGCAATCAGGCTTTATATACAACAAAACCAAAAATATCATCAAACGACAGTAAGTATAGCCCTGGTTCCAACAGTGCTGCAAAATCTGAGTTCTCCCACATGGATCCTTCAAAACCTAACACGTTTGCATTTTCCATCATGCTGGAGTCATTCTAAAGCACTTAGTTCCCCTCAACTTGCCCTAAAGGCCTCAAAGGAAGTAACTATTTTGGTTCAACTTTATATACTGAAGCTTAAACAATTTCCTTGAGAAAGTATCTGTGTTAACCTGGTTTAATGAGATGATTCTCAGGAGATTACAAATGTTCAGTCAATTCAGTTAGTGACCACATTCCGTCTACTGTATCAGAAATGATATTAAGCAGAGAGAAAGTCATGTGATTTGAAACAAGAAATTGCTTTTCTGGAGTTATTGTTTTTAATATATATATATATATATATATATATATACACAAAAGGCATCTTAAAGTACAAGTGTGTAATTAGAGAACATGTTACAAATAAACTAAGAATATATAATTATTTTATTCCTTCCATTGGAGAATATTTTTACTTAAATAGTTCTTGAGAATCTCACATTTGAACAATACAATGCAACTTATCATTAAAATGTTCTAGAAATCTACAGATAAACTACCATGAATTGCTTAGACATGTTTTTATCAAAAAATATTGATAAAGTCTAAGCATATTTTTAAATAAACATATTTGTAAACTTGTTGCCAATTAGTACATTCTTCATGTGCATGTTAAAAAAAACTTTCCTTATTTTCATGTCCCTTCTAGGTTTACTATCTTATCAATTTCTCTTCAGTCATTCCTAGCTTCAACTGATAATTGACCCTAGCCCACTTATTTTCCTCCTTTGCCTTCTCTATTGAAATCTAGCCCCCAAAGCCTGAAGCAGGATCTCTTAAGGATTCTTATTTTTAGGCTTTTCTACCAACCACCATGTTTCAACAGGGCTAAATATAGCTACCGAATTAAGCATATATATGCTGAAAGTATATGGTAAATTAAAAGTTCTTATCAGAAAGGATAGGGAAGACCCAATTGTGAGTAAATTAGTAAAAACACAAATATGGAGTTGGTATTGGGCCACAGTGGACTAAGCTGCTGCTTGTGACACAGGCATCCCATGTCAGAGTGCCCCTGGATTGATATCGGTGTAGCCAAAATGGTCACTCTTCTCTACCCATTTCCTACCATCAGCATAATTGACTTGAACATCATTCAGGGTGTTTCTGCCAACACCACAAGTTTGCTGTTCTGATGGCATCAAATCCAATGCTGCCTTCCATTTCACTCCCACAAACATCTTCCATGGCCACATAGGAGTCTTATAATCACCTGAAACTTCACAAGCCACTATAAATTTAAATTCTCATATATGATTTTTCCCTGAAGCATCTTCACTGAAAGCTCATTTTTAATATCCCTATTACTCTAACTTAGAATTACATTTTTGTGATTTCTCCATCTTGTCCTGAATATCAGTTACTTTCAAACTAATTTTCCTGCAAATATCACCTAGATCAATGGTAGGATATATAAATGAGGTGAGCACTTTCAATTCCCTGATATTAGGATATTTCATATATTCATTGTTCATTCATTCCTTCATCCACTATCACTAAAAGTCAGTGCTTAGCCCTGGGGAGACCACAAAAAATAAGGAATCAACCTTCTTCCGAAGCTGCTCAAAGTCTAAGAGACATGGAGAAAATGGATTTTACAAATAGTTGCTTCCAAAAACAATGAGAAAGAAAATAATGTGAACTGGTGTTGTAAGGGGCACCTGCCCCCAGTGGGATCAAGAAAGAATTCCAGTAAGTGATGTTCAATAATGTGGGTTGTCAATAATAAATCAGAGTTATCCAGCCACAGAGCCGGGCAAGGATATTCTAGTTGAAGGGCACAGCATTAATAAAGACAGAAGTAATATCATAGCATGTTATGTGCAGAGAATTGCAAGCAGCTCAGTATTTCTAGTACAGGAGTCGAATTGAAAGACTAGCAAGGGAAAAGGAAATGATGACCTTGTGCAGGATGAGAATGTCATAGTCAGGGCTAGGACTTCAGCTTTCAGGTAATATTAAAAACTATTTCATTTTCTGTTTCCTAACCATTTCATAAAACTTTTCTTAAACATTTCATGGAGTTCTGATTTGCCCCCTCAGTGGAAATTTTTCTTACTTTCCTTAAAAATGTATCTCCATTAGTATTACCTGTTTCTTAAAACTTATCCTCCCTCAATTTTATAGTCATAAGATCACATCAAGAGGATTAGGTGAAGCAAATGGTCTGAAAAAAACTGGCTACATCAATCTATTCCAATCTCACAAGCGGACAAACTTGACATAGGAAACTGCTTCACCAACACAGAGTAGATTCTGGCTCTAAAAGCTCAGCTGGGAGGAATGAGTGGGTTCATGAAAACTGTAATTTGTCAGCGTTTGCTTGGAAGTTCCTTTGACATGAACATCAGTTCAAAGTTTCAGTTACGAGGATCCACTAACGCTTCCTTCTACAACCACCATGTATCTTTCTCTCCTCCCACACTAAAAGCCTCATTGATCTCATGCAGCTTGCAGGAGTGAGCTTCTCAGCTCACATTCCTTTCCTATCACCCTATCAATCTGCCACAAGAAGAAAGTCCCTAAAATTGAATTTCATGGAATCCTCTTTTCATCTTAAGCTCTAACAATGCCAAGCCATTCATTCTGTGAATGTTACCTGAAATTTCCTTTCCAAGTGTTTCTACCTGCTGCTCCTCCTGGGCCACGCTGGTCTACTCTTTATTCAAAGATTTTTTTTTTTTTACTTTATTAAAAACATAGTGGTTAATATTAAAAAGTTCATTAAGTATTCAACCCTATAATAAAAAATTAATAATCTAGACCCCTATTTTTCTCTAAGGACAACCTACAGTTGTTGTTTTTTCATTCTGTTTCATCTGTAACTTTCAGTGTTCATTTTAATGGTTAGCATTTAAACAAAGTTGAACTAGAAGATTATAAATAATGTATGATGCAAATTTACAGCATTGTATTAAGGACGTGCAACAGTTAGAGGATAGTTAATCAGGTTACTAGAATTTGAGAACAATTGTATTGGTTACTTTAATTATTTATGTGAGCATAGCATAAGAAACGGTATTTAATTAATTCACAGTTCTATTCCTTGCATTTCTGAATGTTCTACACAGATGAAGCACCAGGACTTGCATGCCCTTGAGAAGTCTTAGTTCATGTAGATGCAGTTCCCTTTAAGATTGCATTTCCTTTTATGGAAACTTATGTATTTTAAAGGTCACTTTTACTGATATCACAAGTTGAAAAGATTGCGTAAAATCTACCAAAGGGAGAATATTTTATATGCAGAAAAATATTAACATAAGGAAAGGAAAGTAATAGTCATTTTAAGAGACATACCCAGATGGAAGAGTCTTTTGTAGTAGAAAGGCAGTCGTGTAAGGCATCACACTGATAAATTTGAAATAATGTATGATGATCATACAAGTTGCTTATTATAAGTTTGGTTAAGAAAATATGTTAAAGAAATTTAGATTAAATTTCTAAGCGATAATAAAATTAATTTAATTATTTTATGCCTTTGAAGCATCACCCCTGGCTAAATAACAAGAAATGAAGGTTCTTTACAGTACAAAGTAAATATCTCCAAACTATAATCATACAATGATGCTACTGGGTCCCCAGTTAACAAATCGTAACTTTGCAAACTTCATAAAATCAAAAACATCATCAATTTTCTGCCAGCACCTCAATTGTTATCAACCAGATGATGGAAGCTAGCTTTGTTAGAGGCTGAACTACATTAAGATCAGTTAAGAAATGTGTGCAAACCACAGTAGGATATATTAGTACTCAAAGGTTTTCTCGGCTGTGTTCTGAAGGCTTCATGTGTTCTCTTGAAAAATAGTTAGGAATAATTTTTTTATCATTGTTGTTATGTGATATACTGTTTAAAATTTTCTTAATAGAATATAATTTAATCCACAAAACCCTTATACAGTACATGCTACTGTAATTTCCATTTCATAAGAAAAATGAAGTTTACTTTTAACCCAGGTAAATATGATTACAAAGTTATACTCCTAAGTGCTACTATACTGTTTAATAGCCCCATGTTGATCATTGGTCTGACAAGTGCATTATGTCTAGCACACTAAAAACTTTGGTTTAACTTAAATAAGCAAACAAAACTCTAGTTTTAGATATTTCCTTACATTAATATGATTTCAGAAACATGAATCTTTTGAGGAACCTTAGTATCATCCCAAGGAATGCACCTATGAATATGAATGGATTACAAAACTAAAGAGTTCACATTTATCATTTTTACATCAGCCTCATAAAGAGGAGCTATTATTATTGTAGTATTACAGGCAATTAAAATGCAATTCATAGACATTAAGTGAGCAGACTAAATATGATATCAAGTAAAAGTCTGAATGTGATGATTAACACAAACATTGTAACAAAAATAAGCTTTTAATTTTCATATATTTTATCTGAGAATTTTTAATACTCTATCTAGAAATAATGTATAGATGTAACACTGCTGGTTGTTGTTAAAGTACTTATGGTTCTTACATAACTACCTACTTATTTCTACTGAGATTTAGACCTTTTGGGTCCCAGTAGAAACCTATGTCATAGACTCCCTGGCTCAAATTTAACATTTGTATACTTATTCAGAAAAATGATAATTGCACTTCTTATCTATCTGATCACATATATATTCATAATATATAAAGTACATCCTTTGAAAATTTGAGATACCATTCTGGAGTTTATGTCATTATTCAGGAGTTCCACATTCTAAAAATATAACTTTACTTGTATATTATTTTAAGGGATAGCATGAGCTTATTAGTCTTTAAGATATGCCAATACAGTGGAGAATGGCCCAGGTGCTTGGGCCCCTACACCCGCATGGGAGACCAGGAGGAAGCACCTGGCTCCTGGCTTTGAATCGGCGCAGCGCTGGCCATAGAGGCAATTTGGGGAGTGAACCAATGGAAGGAAGACCTTTCTCTCTGTCTCTCTCTCACTGTCTGTAACTCTGCCTGTCAAATAAATAAATAAATAAAATCTTTAACAAAAAACAGATGCCAATAAACATTCCTTCACTCCACATTATCTGAAAATATTTAGATGCATAGAATTGTGTTTTTTTTTTAGGATTTATTTATTTTATTTGAAAGGCAGAGTTACAGAGAGACAGAGCCACAGAGAGGTCTTCCATCTGCTATTCACTCCCGAGATGGCCATAATAGTTGCATCTGATCTGAATCCAGGAGCCAGCAGCTTCTTCCAGGTCTCCCATGTGGGTGCAGGGGTCCAAGCACTTGGGCCATCTTCCATTGCTTTCCAGGCCATAGCAGAGATCTGGATAAGAAGTGGAGCAACTGGGACTAGAACCGGTGTCCATATGGGATGTCAGCACTGCAGGCAGTGGCTTTACCCCCTATGCCACAGGGCCAGCGCCAAGAATTTCCTGCTGGGGTATAAGGAGTGTCCCAATCAGAACTGTATTAAACTACAAGTACTAAAGTCAGAAGAGACAACCATTCTCAGTATATATTCCTCCTCTCTTTGCACTTCTGGAAGATCTAAAAAATTTTGCCTTTCATCATCAAAAAATTGGCCCTTCCAGTGATTTTTTATCCTGAATTCCAATCTGTTGACCTATACTCTTTAAAGCTGAGATATTAATTTTTATATGATACATAGTAATTATATTATTTAGGACATTTTCTTACTTATACATGTTGTTTGTAAGATATTATTCATTTTTCCATGATTATTTCTTTTTTTCCATGATTTATTATTCCATGATGACCTGAGTATCTTGTTCCAACTGACAGCTTTTACACTGGTGGATGCTTTGAGCTATGAAACTGCTAAAGACACACAATACAATGAGTATGCCAAACATCCTACAGGCATCTGGCATTTCTACACGTTCCTCATCATGTAATGACATGTTACTTACAAAATAAAGGCTCTGATAGACATGGGAAAGAAGGTGGATGGTGAGGACATGGGACAAATGGAAAAAAGATGATACTCATATGCTGAGAAGATGAAATTCCAAAGTGGATGAGGGAATAGAAATAAGTTTCTTTCTCTTCCTTGACTGTCCTAGGGTGATGAGTCATGCCTCTACCAGCCTGAGAAATGACTTCAAATGTTATCATTTTTCTTGAATATTCCTCTGTTACTCACAAAAACGAATAATTGTTCTAGAGCAATCCGTGGGCACTGCTACTCTGTTTTTAACTGATTAAAGCCTGCCTATGTTGAAGTTACCAGGGCTTTATGTTAAACTCTTAGTGAGTGGGTATTTGTTGCAGTGGTTAAAATATCTGAATTCCATATCAGAGTGTCTGGGTATAAGTTCTGGACCTGCTTCCTATTTTAGCTTTCTGCTAACATGTATCCTATTATGCATGAAGATTCAAGTTGTGTCCTTGCCACCTATGTGGGATACCTGGAGTGAGTTCTTGGCTCCCGGATTCTATCTAACTCAATCCAGGCCACTGTGGACATTTGAAATCATCCAGTAGATGGGACATTTCTCTCTCTCTTTCTCTCTCTTTTTTTGTCTCTGTCTCTTTGACTTTCAAGTGAAATACACACACACGTACACACACACACACTCTTAGGTTTGAGAATCAGCATCCCATGTGAGCACCAGTTTGGGTCTCAGTTGCTCCACTTTCAATTCAGCTCCACGCTAATGGCCTGGGAAAGCAGCAGAACATAGCTCAAGTGCTTGGTCCTCTGCACCTGTGTGGGAGACCTGGATGGAGCTCCTGATTCCTGGATTCAGCTTGGCAAAGCTCTGGCCATTGTGATCATTTGGGGAGTGAACCAGCACATAGAAAATCTCTCTTCCTATATCTCTCCCACTCTCTATAACTCTGGCTTTCAAATAAATAAATATTTTTTAAAAGATGGCAACTGAGTAAGATGCTTCAGTGATACTCTTTCCAGGGAGACACTGTTTTGGATTATTCAAGTGGCAAACCACTTCCACCAGAGCACAAGAAGATAGGTGAGTGATCACAGTGCCTAGTTTTAGTAGAGTAATGAGAAAAGACACATTGGACAATGAAGAAAGGAAAACTTTGCCTATATAACACCTATCCCAACCACAGGAAGTACCGTGAGTAGAAACAGACCTCCTGGTTGGGAAGAAAAATAGTTATGTCCAGAACTTAGAACTGAAACTCAGTATCATGAATGTACAATGAAACCCAACTCTAGATAGAGCTACACAGCTCTTGCCTCTAAGCCAATACCCACAGATGGAGATTCTTGACCCTTCTTTGCCAGACAACCATGGGGCCATCCAACTTGCCCCTAATCTTTGGAAGACAGTGGAGCAAGGCTCCTGCTGCTTAGGAATGGGGCTTTGAAATGCTGCAAGAAATGAGTACAGGGCTTTGCTTGGAATTCAGTGCCAGGCCTGTTTGGGTGAGAACCAGTGTTGGATAAAACCCCAAAGGCTTCTATTTCTGTGGTAGGGCTCATATTGGATGCCTCTAAACCTGCGTTGGTATCTTACAGAGACTTGAAGGGATGGACTCCTACTCTTAGACACTCATCAGTTCATTCAGAATGATTCACCAGCTGTGGATTTGGTACGAAGCCAGGCTTATGGTGCCTGCTATTGCTGAAACACTGACAACACACAAACAGGAGACCTGGGGCAAATCTAGACTTAGTCTGCCATCTGGTGCTGAAATTGCAAGAGTTACACAGGCTCAAAGCAAATGAGTATAAAGTAAACTGAAAGTACATCATCGCAAAAATTGAGAGGGAATAAGAGAGGAAAGAGGAAGAAGAGTGGGAGACAGAATAGGGTGAGAAATATTACTATTTTCCTAAATCTGTATATGTGAATCACATGAAATTTGTTTATTTTAAATAAAAAAAGAAAAGCAGATTTTAGAATTATATTTTAAATATTTATTTATTTATTTGAAAGGCAGAGTTACAGAGAGGCAGATGCAGAGAGAGACCTGGAAAGAGGTCTTTCATCAACTGGTTCATTCCCCAAATGGACGCAATGGCCAGAGCTTGACCAGTCTGAAGCCAGGAGCCAGGAGCTTCTTCTGGGTCTCTCAAGTCCAAGGACTTGAGCCATCTTCTACTGCTTCTACTGCTCTCCCAGGCCATAGCAGAGAACTTGATCAGAAGTGAAGCAGACAGGACTCGAACTGGTTCCCATATGGGATACTGGCACTTCAGGCGGCAGCTTTACCTGTTAGCCACAGCGCTGCTCCCAATTTTATGATTCTTTAAGGATAGGCACAAGCAAAAGCAGATTACCAAAGCTGGAACAATTACCTAACACTAGAACACACAGATACATCCTATATCAATAAGTACCCGGAATTTTCAAAAAAGCACAGTGTCATGTAATGAACAAAATAAAGTCCCAAATCCTGCAATGTAGTAACTAATATTTGTAACCCGAATGGATTTCAAATGACCTCTTCGAAGGAAAGTCGATAAACTTCAAGAAAACACAGTAATGACTTGATATTCTAACAGAGAATCTCAATAAACAGATTGAGGAAATTGAAAAGAAGTATCCTTGAACTTAAAAGTACACTAAGTAAAAATAAAAATGTGATAGAAGTCATTGATAGAAGAACGGAAAAAAAAATGGAGCCGGCGCCCTGGAGCAATTGGCTAATCTTCCACCTGCGGCGCTGGCATCTCATATGGGTGCCAGTTCTAGTCCCGGCTGCTCCTCTTCCAGTCCAGCTCTCTGCTGTGGCCCAGGACCGCAGTGGAAGATGGCCAAAGTGCTTGGGGCCCTGCACCCGCATGGGAGACCAGGAAGAGGCATCTGGCTCCTGGCTTCAGATTGGTATAGCTCCGGCCGTAGCAGCCATTTCAGGGTGAACCAATGGAAAGAAGAATTTTCTCTGTTTCTCTCTCACTGTCTAACTCTATCGGTCAAATAAATAAAATAAAAAAAAATTAAAAAAGAAGAATGGAAAAAAACAGAATAAAGAATTTGTGAACTCAAATACAGGGTATTTGAAACTATGTAGTTGGGGGGCTGGTGCTGTGGTGCAGAGGGTTAACACCCTGGCCTGAAGCGCCTGCATCCCATATGGGCGCCGGTTCTAGTCCCAGCTGCTCCTCTTTCAATCCAGCTCTCTGCTGTAGCCTGGGAAAACAGTAGAAGACAGCCCAAGTCCTTGGGCCCCTGCACCCGTGTGCGAGACCCGGAAGAAGCTCCTGGCTCCTGGTATCGGATTGGCGCAGCTCCAGCCATTGCAGCCATCTAGGGAGTGAACCAGCGTATGGAAGACCTTTCTCTCTCTCTCTCTCTCTCTCTCTCTCTCTGCCTCTCCTCTCTCTGTGTAACTCTGACTCTCAAGTAAAAAACAAATACATCTTTAAAAAAAAAGAGAAAATATGTAGTTGGAAGAAAAAAGGATACATGAATTAAGAGGAATAAAGGGATTATGGTAACTTTGAGAAAGTGTGAAATATCAAATAAAGGAAACTATAGACTGACAACTTTGATGAATATAGATGCAAAACTCTTCAAGGAATTGCTAGCAAACTGAGTCCAATTCAACAGTATATTAAGAATTTTTGGGCCGGCGCCGCGGCTCACTAGGCTAATCCTCCGCCTAGCGGAGCCGGCACACCGGGTTCTAGTCCCGGTTGGGGCGCCGGATTCTGTCCCGGTTGCCCCTCTTCCAGGCCAGCCCTCTGCTGTGGCCCGGGAGTGCAGTGGAGGATGGCCCAGGTGCTTGGGCCCTGCACCCCATGGGAGACCAGGAAAAGCACCTGGCTCCTGGCTCCTGCCATCGGATCAGCGCGGTGCGCCGGCCGCAGCGCGCCAACCGCGGCGGCCATTGGAGGGTGAACCAATGGCAAAGGAAGACCTTTCTCTCTGTCTCTCTCTCTCTCACTGTCCACTCTGCCTGTCAAAAATAAAAAATAAAAAAAAAAAAAAAGAATTTTTTTTTACCATGATCTAGCAGGATTCATCCCAGGGATGCAAAGATGGTTTAACATATGTAAATCAATAAACATCATATAGCACTTCAAAAGAATGAAGGACAAAAGCACATGGCCATCTCTGGGGCCAGCGCCATGCCATAGCTGGAAAAGCCACTGCCAGCGGTGGTGCCGACATCCCATTTGGGTGCTGGTTCTACTCCCAATTGCTCCAGTTCAGATCCAGCTCTCTTCTATAGCCTGGAAAGCAGTGGAAGATGGCCCAGGTCCTTGGATCCTTGCACTCAAGTTGGAGACCCAGAAGAACCTCCTGGCCCTGCCTTCAGATTGGCTCAGCTCCAGCTATTGTGGCCATTTGGGGAGTGAACAAACAGATGGAACATCTCTCTTTCTTTCTCTCTCTCTCTCACCTCTGCCTCTCTGTTAACTCTGCCTTTCAAATAAAAATAAATCTTTTTTTTTTTTTTTTTTTTTTTAAAGCCTGTGGTTGTCCGGCACCACACTCGCTAGGCTAATCCTCCACCTGCGGCATGGTACTCTGGGTTCTAGTCCCAGTTGGGGTGCGGATTCTGTCCCAGTTGCTCCTTTCCAGTCCAGCTCTCTGCTGTGGCCCGGGAAGGCAGTGGAGGAAGGCCTAAGTCCTTGGGCCCTGCACCCGCATGGGAAACCAGGAGAAGCACCTGGCTCCTGGCTTCGGATCAAGGTAGCGTGCTGGCCATAGCGGCCATTGAGGGGTGAACCAACAGAAGGAAGACCTTTCTCTCTGTCTCTCTCTCTCACTGTCTAACTCTGCCTGTCAAAAAAAAAAAAAAAAACAACACAACAACAACAACAACAAAAAAACCAAGGCTATGATCATCTCAATAGATATAGAAAAGATACTTGCTAAAATTCAACATCCCTCTTTGATAAAAACAAATTAGATATACAAGTAATAAATAATAATATATAATAAAGATATAATAAAGGCAATATAAAATAATGTAACAGCTAACATGTTGAATGGGAAAGAAGCTGAAGGCATTCTCCCTAAAATCTGGAATAAAACAATGATGCCCACTTTTACCCAATATTGTGCTATATAAGTCCTAGTTAGAGGAATTAGGCAAGAGAAAGAAACAAAGGGTATCCAAATTGTAAAGAAGGAAGTAAAATTGTCACTTTTTTCAGATAATGGGATCTTATATATTAAAAACCACAGCGACTCCAACAAAAATTATTAAAACTAATAAATTCAGCAATGTTGCAGAAACTACATGAAAATACAAAAATTGCTGGCATCACTATTTATTACACCAATAGAAATTACCTGAACGAAAATTTAAGAAAATAATCCCATTTCCAAAAGTGAAAACAAAATCAAATACATAGGAATAAGTTTAATTAAAGAAATGAAAGAGGGGCCGGCGCCTGTGGCGGAGTGGGTTAAAGCCCTGACCTGTAGCGCTGGTTCTAGTCCCAGCTGCTCCTCTTCCAATCCAGCTCTCTGCTATGGTCTGAGATAGCAGTAATGGATGGCCCAAGTCCTTGGGCCCCTGCGCCCACATGGGAAACATGGAAGAAGCTCCTGGCTTCGGATTGGCGCAGCTCTGGCCATCACGGCCATCTGGGGAGTGAACCATCAGACGGAAGACCTCTCTCTCTGCCTCTCCTCTCTGTGTAACTCTGACTTTTAAATAAATAAATAAATAAATCATTTAAAAAAGAAGTGAAAGTTCTCTACAATAAATTATAAGATGGGATTGGTGCTGTGGTGTGGCATAGTAGGTTAAAGCTGCCATCTGTACTGCCGGCATCCCATATGGGCACTGGTTCAAATCTTGGCTGCTCCACTTTCAATCCAGCCTACTGCTATGGCCTGGAAAAGCAGTAGAAGATGCCACAATTCTTGGGCCCCTGTATCCGTGTGGAAGACTTGGAGGAAGCTTCAGGCTCCTGGCTTCAGATCAGCCCAGCTCCGGCCATTGTACACATTTGGGGAGTCAATCAGTGGATAGAAGACCTTTCTCTCTCTCTCTCTCTCTCTCTGTAACTCTGCCTATCAAATCAATTTTTTTGAAAAAATTATGATCTTAATTAGAGAAATTTAATGTACACAGAAATGGAAAGCCATCTTTTGTTCATAGATTAGAGGAATCAGTCTTGTTTAAACACCTGTTTTATACAAAGTGATCTATAGGTTCAATGCAGTCCCTACCAAACTACCAATAGCATTCTTTACAGTACCAGAAAAAAAAATCTTAAAATTTATTTGGAATTCCAAAACCATTCAATAGCCAAAGTGATCACAAGCAAAAAAAAAAAAAAAAAAAAAAAAGTAAGATGCATTTACGCATTTACACTACTTGAATTCAAAAATATTTTCCAAAACCATAATATTTAAAATGGGATGCTAATGGTATAAAAACAGACACATAAACCAATAGAACAGATTAGAGATGCTAAAAGTAAATCCATGCAAATAAATCCAGCTGTTTTTCAACAAAGAGTCTAACACACATTGCAGAAAGGACAACTTTATCAATAAATGGTACTTGAAAAATTGAATATCCATATGCAGAAGAAAGAAACTAGATCCTTGTTATCACATGTGAAAATAAATAAAAAAATTATTGAAGTGCAAAATGTAACACCTGAAGCTATTAAACTACTGGAATAAACCTAGGCAAAATGCTCAGGATATATAAAAAAAAAAAAAACTGCATTGATAAGACTCTGAAAGCACAGAAAACAAAAGATAGCAAAATCTTAATCAAATATAAAGTTCCTACACAGCAAAGAAAATAGTCAACAGAGTGAAGAGATAATTTACAGTGAGAGAAAATCTTTGTAAATTATACACCTGTCAAGGGGTTAATAACAAGGATATAGAAGGATCTCAAACAAGTCAGCAGCAAAAAATAATTATAATAATTACAATCTGATTTTAAAATGGGCAATAAATCTAAGTAGAATTTTTCAAAAGGGAAAATTATCAGTAAGGACATAAAAATTTATAAACATTACTAACCATTAGCTAAATGAGATTAAAACCACATTAAGAAATCACCTAAGACTTATTAGAATGCCTATTACCAAATAAACAAAAGGTGAATGTTGGTGAAGATATGGAGGAAAGGGAGGAAATGGAACATTTATGTAATGTTGGTGACAATATAAATTATTACAGTCATTATGGGAAGCCTAGAGGTTCTTTAAAAAATTAAAAATAGAACATCTATATGATCCAGAATGCTACTATGGACTAGTGATATTTTTCAAATGAAATGAAATCAGTTTATTGAATAGACATCTGCGCTTTCACATTTATTAAAGCATTATTCACAGTAGTCCACATACGGAATCAGCCTATGTATTCATGAAGATATTAATGGATAAACAAAAATGTAATATTTATACACAATGAAACAATTCAGGTATGTAAAAGATTAAAGTCCTACCATTTGTAAAAACAAAAATGGTACTGGAGATAATTATGTGAAGTGAAATAAGCCAGGCACAAAAAGACAAATATTACATGATCTCACTCAAATATAAAGTCTAAAGAAGTTGATTTCATGAAATCTGTGAGTAGAATGGGGTGAGCAGGGAGAATGGGAAGATGGGAAAAGGTGGATTCATGGTGAGTAAGTTAAAATTAGAGAGAAAGAGATGTTCTGGTTTTCTAGTGTATACTAGGGAGACTAAAGAAAGCAATACTGTACTGTGAATTTAAAAAGAATCTAGGAAGTTGAATGTTTTCCATGTAAAGAAATGACAAATGTTTAGGAGATTTTTGTTACCCCAAATTTGAAGTGACACAATGCTTAAGTCCTCAAAATGTTTATGGAGTATATGTATTAAGAAAAAAAACTGTGAATTTCATGATTTTGCTCCCAAATAATAATCAAAATAATAATTTAATTCATTTTCCATGAACTTTTTGAAGCACCATTAACCATATATGGAAATGTCACAGGGTAATGAAAATTTGTTCGGTTTTTATATAACAGTTAAAAATAAAGAGGAAAAAAAACCTTGGTTTGCACTGTGTATTGACTTTTTCCAGTACAGAGACCTTTAAAACCCCTCATTTTTTTTTTTTTTTTTCTAGATGATAAAATCAAGGCTTAAATGATTTGGTTTGCCTTTGATCCTATGTCTCTTGGTAGCAACAACAGCTTCAGGTCCTCCAAGATCTACTTTAGACTAAACCCCAACTCCCAGATGGCATATGTGTAGTCCAATATTTCCCACATTTTAATAATTACCTATGCTTTCTTTTAGCTGTGGTTTCCCAATCCCCCACATGCCACAATTGTAATTGATTTGCAAGCAGAAGTAGATAAACAGCTCCTAAAAAAATGTAACCTCCACTTACCCATGTTAACAAGTTTTTCCTTCTCATCCACAACTGCAGGCAGTGATAAATGTGTAGTTCAATTGACTCCTTTATATCCTAGGCTTAAATTCATAATGGAACTGTCAGTCAATACGGCAGTATTTGGTGGTCACATTCTAACTGTAAAATTTCTTTCCTGACTTCCTGTCAGCAGGTCCCAAAGGACAATGTTTTAAACTTCCTAATTCTTGGTAAATGAATAGTTGCATAGAATTAGTAACATAAGTCAAAGATTTCATAGCAATATTTTCCTCTGAAATAGCCTAATAAATATTTTTCATGACATGAATACTGATTCATAGCATAGGATGCACTTCCAGGAATTATTCAAAATGGGTTCCTCATTAGCACTCATGCTATTTCTCAGAAAGCATGGAAGGCGGGCTTCTTGGGTGTGGACATGAGATTTTTAGGATTTAACGCAGAAAAAAATGGAACTTCTGAATATCACTTACAATTAGAAGAATACAGGATATTGAACTGACAATGATATTAACATGTCTACCTAGGTTCTCAAGTGGAATCAGAAGAAAGACAACAACCTTCAAAGATACACAAAGAGAAAGGTATCTGGTTAGTTTGCTTACTGAAACATTGCACATTTTCTATTTTAAATGAAAATTTTAACTAAGAAATTTCAGCAGTTGCAATTATGCTTAGGAACTAACATTCATATGACCTCTAAAAGGAATATGTTTAGTAAATGGTAATGAACTTGAATATTAACATGATTCTGATCAAAAGATATGGAAATATATTTAAATTGAAATTATGTTGGCATTATGTTAATGTAAAATGGTAACTCTCATCTAGTTTGGAGTTGTTTTAATCAGTATATTAAAGTGCATTTTAATATTTCATTATTCTAAACTCATAAATAGAAGGCATTTGGAAACTTAATTTGATAATATTTTAATGCTATCTTAAAATACAAAATTTTAAAAAATAACTCATTGAATGTAAAATATGTGTTTCAAAATGTTACATATTCAATTTTGCACACAATTTTCATCTGCAATGTGTCATTCTGACATGTATCTGACCTAGTGTGTCATTTCTTTCCCATAGGCTGAATTTTTCACCTCTTAACATTACTGTTTCCTATGCCTCATTCATTCACTGATCATTAATATGCATTATTTAAATAATTCACAGATTGGTTCAGGAGGCAAAATTAACCCTGCAATTCCTTTCTGCCCATCCTGTGGTTTCCTTCTCTGTGAACTGACCTATACCTTCATGTAGAGGTGGGCCTATGGTCAGAAGTCAGATTTTATTAGAAAAACCACCTTTCATGTACACTCTTGAAGACAAATTTCTCCTGGTGTTCCAAATGATAGCCTTAAGCCTTTTATTGTTATTACATTAATGGAATCTTAAATTAATTTTCATATTATTAATTTATTAAAATTATTACGAAAGAAGAGTAATTGTATTAATCTATTCATCATTTGCATGAAGCATATTGATATTCTATTTTAAGAACAAAATTTTTGAGTAATTTTCTAAAAGCAACACATTTTGCATTCTGAGATAGCATTTACCTTGAATGTTATTCCTCTTGTCCATCAGTTTAATTTAAAAGAAATTAAAGAAACTTAATTTTCATATAGAGATTTCTGTTATAGTAGAGAGTATATTCTTTCTCAGATGAAATGCCTTTCTCTTAAAGACACTGTTAAAAATGTACAGTAAGTGAGTATAACCCCAAACTGCTGTATATTTATTGGCAAAGCATGATGCTTGAATCCAGGCAGAAGTATGTTTGAATTTCAGCCATATTGCTTAGCTCCTTGTCATTTCCCAAATTCAGAGTCTTTATCAGTAGAATTAATACATGTTGCTCACTAGTTTACTGCAAAAAATAAACCAGGTTACATGCATGACTCTGTCCAGCACATGTTAGAGAAAACAGCTTTTCCCTTCGATTTGTGTGTCAATTTGCTACTATTTCCAAGTTCCTGGCACATTTATTGAATGACTTATTCTCTATGTCATCTTCAACAAGCTAGCTGTCCTCTTTGCTCTGTGTTGCCTTATCCACTAGCCAGAGAAATTAAATCAGATATATTATGTTTCCCTTTTCCCCATAAACTCTTTAAAGCAGATTTAAAGAAGATTCACTCTTTAAAGAAGATTCACTCAGAGAGAGAATATAGCTGAAACCTTGGACTAATGTAGCCCTGGGTTTGAATATGAAACTACTTCTTAGTATCTGTGATGCTTTGGATTGAGAGGTAATCTACTAGGCCTTAGGTCTTGCCAAAAAAGAAGATGCCCGTATGTCATATCTGAGTGCTGGTTGGAGGTCTGTACACTCAGTTTCTGGTCCAGCTTCCTATTGATGTATCCTTGGTGGGAGTAGATGATGACGCAAGTGTTTGGGCCCCTGTCACTCATGTGGGAGACTTACAGGGACTTCTGGGCTCTTGGCTTCTGCCTAGCCCAACCATACCTATTTGGGGCATTTGGGTAATAAAAAAGCAGATGAAATACATCTCTTTCTTTCTGTCTCTGTCATCCCACCTTTCAACTCAATGAAAACAAATAATTTTTTTTAAATAATAGGGTCTACCTTATTGGTTTCAATTAACATTTGCTGACACCAGAATTCAAGGGATGATAAGGAATAATATTATTATCCTAATATTATAATTAACTATTACTATGTCATCCCTATCACTTCATTATTTTAATTTTGGCATAAAGAGACTTGGCAATAATTTGTTTACTGTTGATTTAGTATAATTATTTTCTAACCTTTATGCATATTCTAATTTTCAGGCATTCTGAACCATAAACAAAACAAATGTTTTTCATTATACTTAACTTGGTGTAATATTTATCTAAAAGGTACTTAACATTTTTATGTATTAAAGAAGAAATTCTTAGGTGATATAATCTGTATCAGTTAACTTTTGCTCTATTACAAAAGAAACAGTTCACAACTAGTGACTTCAGACATTAGACTCACTGTTTCTCACGGTCCTGTGAGTTTTCTGGGGGACTCTTCTGGTCTTCATTGGCTTGGATAGAGGTGGCTGATGTAGGATGGACTCACTCAAGTGCCTGAAGGTTGGATTGAGGCCTGCTTGGGCAACTGAGGTGAATTAACAAAGGGTCTTTTGTCATATTGCATGATTGCTTTGTCTTGGACACATTCTAGTATCCACAGGATTAACTGCGTTACTGGATAAAACAAATGATCAGGGAAAAGTCAGAGCCTTTAAGGGGTCAATTTCTGAATCTTGTATACAATCTGTTGACATGAAATGCAAAGCTGGGGGTTCTTAGGGATGAGATGGAGGATGGGCTCTGAGCACAGAGGCCATGAATACACCCAGTGACCTGAAGTTGCGTAAGAGAACAACATCTACTTTCTAAAAGCATGCAGTGGGGCAGTGTCATAAGTGGAGAGGCAGAGTTTACTTTGAGCAGAAGGGAAAGGGGACTTTTCAAACTGATAGGTCAGAACTTGAGGAAATGGGAGATTTCGATGAGGCCTGACAATGATTTCCTGGGGGTTATGAGATGCGAAGTGAATGAGATTAGATCAGAGTAGAAGTTTAGAGGACAGGTGATTTGGGATAACCTGAAAGTTAAGGTTTACACTGGAGACCAGTGTCAGGAGGAGTAAATATGTGCAGTGAAATTGTTTTCACTACAATAAACCTTCCAAAAGGGTATCACCACAGAACTCTGTGTCTCCCTTATTTGGCGATGCCGAGAGAAAGGAGCAGATAAATGCAGTCATCCTAAGATTGTTATGTTCTTAGTGAACCTAACTGAGGGCTTTTCACAGCCAAAAATAAAATAGATATTGTTGAGCCTAGCTGAGTACAGATCTGTGGACCAATCTGTTCTGCCTAGAGTGCTAGATTTTGCGGCATAATAGAGCTGCTGCAGATTCAACACCTCTCCAGCAGTTGAAAGTTTATACTTCTGCCTTCAGTGAATTATCCAGTGAGTGTGTTCTTTTGAGTTAGTAGGTCATTTCACTCAGTTTCATGTTTTTAGTTTTTAGTTTTTAGATAGCTCTGAAATCTCACTTGTTTTTTGATAAAATCCTTAAGAGACTAATCCTGACAGTCACAGTGAAAGTGATGGAGATAACTTGGTCATTGTTGGGGAGGACATGGGGAAGGGATCATGGGGTAGCATAAGGAGGAGATCCTAGCAGGAGCATGAAGAGTTCCACTAAGGAAATGTGGGGACAGCATGGGAAGGTCTGGAACTTTCAGACCTCTAGGGCTCTCATCTAAAACCCAGAGCACAAAGACAAGTCTTCGGTAGAGGAAAACATGTTTCTTCAGAACAAGAAAATGCATATATCACCAGCTATTTTTATGCAAAGTAAAAGTTTCCAAAAATTTATTCAGGTATTGCTATTATCTTCCCTTGATAATTGAATCTAGTGTTTTAATCTATGAACATGTATCAGATTATCATTTTTGAATGTCTAAAATTCCATGAATTAATTTACATGCATGAACTATATGGCTCAACATGAATATATAACTTGTAATTTAACAGTTCTAGTGTAAGTGTTACGTATTTTGCAAGAAATGCCCTTGATTTTAGCAGACTAAAATTTAAAAACTCAGTTCATATTTACTCTATCCATAAACATCATAATTTTAAGGCTTTATCTTACTTCTCTTCATTTATCTTTCCAGTTAAGGAGTCCTCATTTGCAGTCTGTCATTATCCAAAGGCTCCCCATACCCTTGATAAGAGTAGGAAGGTTAAGCTTCACTTTCTAAATCAGAACCTGAAGGAGCTTGATAAGAGACAGCCAAAGTCAGGGATCATTAATCACTATCATGCAAGAAAGTGTGAAAAGTATCAAGAAACACAGCATTGTCATTTAGATACCTTCCTTCCTTTGTTTCCTCTTCTTTTCCTCCTAAGACCTTTGCTAATGATGCAAATTTGTATTTAAAATGATGTAGTCTCAAAACAGTACAGATTTTCAGTAACACACTATTATAAGTTATGGGTCAAATTATGTTTCTTTCGACATAATAAAATCAAAGATTTAGAATTCTGAAATTACCTTATATTCTCCCCTATTTCATCATTTTGCTCCCTGTCAGTAACCTCTACAAACCAAAGCTTGCTGTTAACAGTAAAACTTCATATAATATCTGTGTGGTTTTAGTTTGCTTCTGTTTAGGTTCTGAGAGAAAAAAAAAAAAAAAAAAAAAAACTTTCTTTTTTTTTTTTTTTTTGACAGGCAGAGTGGACAGTGAGAGAGAGAGAGAGACAGAGAGAAAGGTCTTCCTTCTGTTGGTTCACCCTCCAATGGCCGCCGCGGTCGGTGCACCGCGCTGATCCGATGGCAGGAGCCTGGTACTTATCCTGGTCTCCCATGGGGTGCAGGGCCCAAGGACTTGGGCCATCCTCCACTGCACTCCCTGGCCACAGCAGAGAACTGGCCTGGAAGAGGGGCAACCGGGACAGAATCCGGCGCCCCAACCAGGACTAGAACCCGGTGTGCTGGCGCCGCAAGGCGGAGGATTAGCCTAGTGAGCCGTGGCGCAGGCTCAAAAACTTTCAAGTTACTATTTTGCTCGAAGTATGTCATGAGATATAAGAGTGTCCACAACCAGATAGGATGGGACTGTGGTTGGGGACAAAGAAGGGAAGGAGTGTGTGTGTGTGTATGTGTGTGTGTCTTAGAAAAACATGAGTGAAACCAAAAGAGAAAGATTTAAAAATACTTTTTGAAGAAAATTATGAAACTTTTTCTGGATGTACCTATTCAGAGGAATTTAGAGTACTGAGAGGTTGCCATGAAAAGTATGAAGGAGCTCATCCAAGCAAGGTATGTGGAATGAGAATTAAAAAAATTGCAAGAATAATGTTAATTCACAAATAACAAATTAAAAGCTCTTAATAACATAAGCCTACTCTGGAGCTATAGACAGAATACCACAGTCTGGTAACTAGGAAAATAACAAACACTAAATGTCAACAGTAATTTTGTGTTCTTTTAAGTAAGTATACAAAATATTCCTAGAGAAAAACATTTTGACAACAGATAAGAAAACAAAACACATCCTTATGTCTTTGTTAATGGATATTTCCTACTCTTTCTTCAGCTTACTTGTGGAAGGGGTCTGAAATGCCCCTTGTTTGTTTCCAGTCATCCATTTTAGGTGTCAGGTAAATGTTGAACCCAGAGGATACTGATATTCATGTTGAACCCAGAGCTGAACGTTTCCTAGCATGTAAGAAAAGCTCAGTAACCGCTACTGAGTCTATTGTTTTTCTTTCCATCCCTTTCTTCTCATAGCTACCATAGAAACCTGAAGAAAATCGTTATATTCTTCTATTAATGTGTCTTAATGGCTACTTTCATTATTTTTATTACCTACCTAACTGTACTGTTTTATGAATATAATCAAAATCATTATGTCCATAGATATTACTATAGTCTTAAATAAGTAAATGGAAAATAGAAACAAACTTACACTGCCACATGATTACATTAGACTTTTTGCAAAATACCTTCTCTTAAATACAAAGAAAATAATTTTGAAGCCCACAGGTGGGAGGAAACTTCTTAAATAAGATCTTAAAAATATAAACTTTAAAAAGTTAAAAATAATGGAGTTGACTGCATCAAATTAATATCTATTATTTTTATCTTTTTTTATTTTTTGACAAGCAAAGTTAGACAGTGAGAGAGAGAGACAGAGAGAGAGTTATAGACAGTGAGAGAGAGACGGAGAGAAAGGCCTTCCTTCTGTTGGTTCACTCTCCTAATGGCTGCTATGGCCAGCACCACACCGATCTGAAGCCAGGTGCCAGGTGCTTCTTCCTGGTCTCCCATACGGGTGCAGGGCCCAACCACTTGGGCCATCCTCCACTGTATGCTGGAGCCACAGCAGAGAGCTGGACTAGAAGAGGAGCAACCAGGACTAGTACCCAGCGCTCTAACTGGGACTAGAACCTGGGGTGCCAGCGCCACAGGGGGAGGATTAGCCAAGTGAGCCATGGTGCTGGCCCAAAATTCATATCTATTAAACAAAGAGTTCCATAGATAAATTTGACAGATTATGGCAGAAAGAAAAGATGTTTTCAATGTGTAAAACTTAGAAGATATTAACATGTAGACTAAAAAGATCTCTATGTATCACCAAAAACAGTGGAAATTCAAAGAGGAAAAATGGGTAAGTAGGTGAATAAGAGTTAAGAGAAAGGGAATAGTGAATGAGTAATAAATATTTAAAACATTGCTTCAATTCATTAGAGAAAAATAAAGTAAACCTAAAAAAATGAAAATTAAGTTCATCAAACAATTGTGAAAAGTCAGTCCATGATATAGCACATATTGGAAATATGGATAATGCTAAGTACTCTTAAGGTAGTGGGTAGATGGGAACTTTGAACTGAGAACCATACATTGGTTCTGCTATCCTGGGTCAAACTGAATATCTTAAATTCATTTATTTGTATCACTAAGTTCATGTATCCTATGGTTAGCTCATTAATTTCCTTACATACATCTATAAAGTGACATATAGAAGGATAGTCACTGCAGCTTATTTATGGCTTGTGATCATTATATAAAAAAGCAGTAAGTGCTGAAAATTTGAATTTTGGCCGGCGCCGCAGCTCAATAGGCTAATCTTCCACCTATGGCACCGGCACACCGGGTTCTAGTTCCAGTCGCTCTTCTTTCTGTCCAGCTCTCTGCTGTGGCCTGGGAAGGCAGTGGAGGATGGCCCAAGTGCTTGGGCCCTACACCCCATGGGAGACCAGGAGAAGCACCTGGCTCCTGGCTTCGGATCAGCGCGGTGCACCGGCAGCAGCGTGCTGGCCACAGCGGCCATTGGAGGGTGAACCAATGGAAAAGGAAGACCTTTCTCTCTGTCTCTCTCTCTCACTGTCCACTCTGCCTGTCAAAAAAATTTGAATTTTGAATATTACTTAGGAAACAAAATTCTAATTATTCATAAAGTAACATAAATCTCAAAAAAGTTGCACAATAGAAGTAGACAACAGGCTGGCGCCATGGCTCATTTGGCCAATCCTCCACCTGCGGCGCCAGCACACCCGGTTCTAGTCCTGGTCGGGGCGCCGGATCCTGTCCCGGTTGCTCCTCTTCCAGTCCAGCTCTCTTCTGTGGCCCGGGAGTGCAATGGAGGATGGCCCAAGTCCTCAGATCAGCACAGTGTGCCGGCCACGGCAGCCATTTGAGGGGTAAACCAATGGAAAAGGAAAACCTTTCTCTCTGTCTCTCTCTCACTATCTCTGCCTGTCCAAAAAAAAAAAAAAAAAAGTAGATAACAGAAACAAATTCATGAAACATATTTATGTAAATTTAAAACCATATTTTCCTTCAAGTACAAGATAAATTCATATGTAAAGATATATAAAAAATATATTGGTTTTGGCACTTCTGGAGAAATAGTAATATAGTGAGAATGTGGAAAGAAAGACACAAAACTAAAAATTAAATGAATTAGAACAAAAGAGGGCCTTTCATGGGCCCAGAGGTATTATGTACTATAAATAGGATATGGTAATCTCAACAGTACTGTTCCACATCAATGACACAATTGATAGAATTTTCCTAAATATCTGACCAGAAATTAATAAATCAACAAATCACAAATATATAAATTACCCAATATATATTAAAAATGTATTGCAGTCTCTAAGGACTTAACAAATGGATAGAATAATACATTTTCAAATGAAATCATTTGAACATATTTTGTTTTGACTGTATGATTGATATGCCATTTTAATATTCAATAATTCAGATAAAAACATTTTAAATTTAATGGGAAAGATATATTAATACATGCTCTTTATAACAAAGCATGGATAAAAAAAAAGACTGACCCTTAAGTATATGTTAAAATCTGAGTTAGAACCAAGTGACCAATCATAACAAAGAATGCAATAAGATTTCAGTCAAAATCATGGTGAAAAACTTAAGAACTTTGTAATTTCCATCTAACCTTTTAGAGTGTATGATCTCTCCTCTCCTTTTCTCTCTGTCATTTCATAAAAGACAATGAAGTGCATATACATTTACTTAGGGATGCAATCAATATTTATTTTTAATACTACTTCTGTTTTGTTTCCAAAACTTTCAAGTAGTCACTATAATGAGATTTTAAGTAACTGCCTAAGGCAATACAGATTTTGTCATAAATAATAAATTAGCTATGGCAAAAAGAACTCCATATTAACATGCATTGGACAATAATTCCAGTTTCTTCTCATTCTGAGTGAAGTGTTAGTCTCTGCCATTATCACACAATTTGTAGGCATTTTGAGAAGTTTTGTTTTTGTTCTTCATAGTCATGTTTTCTCTTTGGTACACAAGGATCTTTGTAATTTCAAGTTAGAATAAGTTTCCTTTTTTTTCTTCCTAAGTCATAGTAATAAAGTAGCTATAGTAAACTAAATTTTACTGAGCCTAACTAATTTCCAGTATAACTACCAGTGCCAGTTTTTAAAAAAATTTTGCCTAAACACAATTTCAAGATGGTGAAGATAAATCTGACATCTTTGACTGCTTTTTAATTTCATGTTTCTTTCTCACTGAAGAGGACCATAAAACCACAGATATAAGAAGGTCATATTAAAATTTTTAATTAGTTTTTAACAGATTCAATATGGTTTGTAGACACAATTATAAGAACATAATGATATTCTCTTCTTCCTTCGCTCTCCCTTTTTCTCTCCCACCCTTCTTTCGTTTTTTAGTTTTAGAGATAAAGTATTTTAAATTTACATTACAGTTAAAAAGCTTAATACTTCACCAAATAAGAAGTTTAACGAGTTAAAAGCAAAAAGACCTTAGTTTAGAGGGAATATAGACAACAATTATAAACAGTAACTCAATGGAAAAATGACCATTTCACCCAAACTAATAAAGTACCTAAAAAGTGTAATCTTTAGAAATAAAATTGACACTTTGCATGTTATGATTTTAAACAGCCCTGTTGAGGAATAGTTTTTTTCATATTTTTTTGAATTCTTTACTTAGTGTAGGGTTAATCTTATGAGTATAAAGTAAATTGAAAATAGATGTTTGTACAAAGTAAGAATAGGAATAGGAGAGGAAGGGGGAGGAAGGGTGGGAGAGTGGGCAGGAGGGAGGGTAAGGTGGGGAGAATCATTAAGTTCCTAAATTTATATATATTAAATGCATGATGTTTGCATACCTGAAGTAAAATGTTTCTTGGTAAAAAAGTTAAAATAAATAGAAGCACTAATTTAATATAAAAACAAATACCTGATTACTAATAAATTCTATTCTTTTGTCTTTAAAAAATAAAAATAATCACAGATCATTAAAACTATAATAGTATAGCACTCTTAACCAAGAAAGTCTTTTGTTAATATTGCCCCTAAATCCAGTTTTACACCTGTCTAACTACAATTTGCTATTTTTTTCCCCTGTTTGCTACTGATGGAAAGATGTTCTCAAGCTTTCTCATGATTCTTCCCTATTGAAAATGTTTAAAATGTATTATTATCCAAGGTACAGTGTCAAAGTTTTTTGCTCAAGGTCTTTTAGAATGTCATTCCAGCTGCCGTGACAGAAGGTTAAAGTGGAACTTTCTCTGTCATTTCAGAGTTCTATAGTGGCCTGAAAGGTCAAGAGAAACTGATGGGACTAAGCTGGGTAAGCAGAACCCACAAAGAATTGTTGTACTGATTTTCAGTCCTTTTCTCAGTGTTTTTGTCTAGGCTGTGGAGGGGAGGTTGATGTGATGAGAACACAGGAGCTCAAAGTTCTGGCCAGTCTACCTATTCTCCCAGTGAGTTTTCTTCCTGTCTCAAGCAACATGAGAAGAGCTTAAGAAAATGCAAATTGAGAGCTCAGTAGGTACCCACTGGACCTGGAGGGTGGTGGCGATAATAGCAAGGCACTTGATAGACCAGGTAGGAGTGAAGCCAGGCAGCCACCACAAATGTAAGCTTCACTCCTCCAGGTGGGAGGCAAGTGGTGTGTTTTTCAAGAGTAAGTAAGAGATGCATTGTGAAAACAATACCACTGTAATGCAGAGGCTAAGGAACTCAGAGGGACCACAAAAAAGGTGCCCAGGAGATAGTCAGTTACTGGACACAATTTAACAATGCAAGGAGATTGATGCTAGATGCAACTGTGCCAGTACAGTAGGACCTTTCCTACTCTTTACTCCCCTATTTTCCCACTGTTTACTGTTACAGCCTTCCTATAACCAGAAGCAAACAACTTAGTGCAGGAGTCAAAGCAAAAATGGAAAGAGGGAAACCAAACACACTTGGCTTCTCAAAATGTAGAGTGCAAAACTAAATTAGATGGAAATTGGGGAAAGTGAGGTAGGCTTTTCTTAAATGCAAAGCTAAGGATTTCATAGTTGATAATACTTAGATTTTTCAGAACTTGTAAATATGTTTGTGCTCTTCCAGACATCGGAACAGTTATATACTCTGTCTGACAGTTCCTTTAGGGCAAAGGAAGAACAAGGTGACACCTGAAGTGCTATCAAAATGATTTTCATTCTCTTTTCCCCAAATGACTGAATGATTTCCATTCCTTTCTCAGATGCTAAATATTTATATATACTATAATACAGTTTGTGGAAAATGTTTTATGCTCTGACTCAACATTTAACTTTTGAAACTCAAAAACCATGATCAAGTATTTTCTTCTACTTTGGCACTATTGTCTTTTAGTTGAAATAAAGATAGGCACATATTAAATTGGGGGTAAAGTTCATGGGAAATTTCTTAGTTCACTTCTGCTGATTAAATAAAAATACTATGAACTGTTCAACTTATAAACAACAGAAAAAAAAAAATCTTTAATATGGTTGTATAGGCTGAGAAGTCCAAGATCAAGGCATTAGCAGATTTGGTTTTAGTGACAGCTCTCTCTGCTTAACAGACAGTGCCTTGGTATATCTACACATGATAGAAGAGTCAAGGTAGCCATCAGGAGAGTCTGTTAGAACAGCGCTAATCCCACCCAAAAGCATAGAGAACCCATGGCCTAACTGCATTCAAAAGGCCCTACATTTAATAAAATCAAATGAGGAATTAGCTTTAAACTTTAATTTGGGAGAAACACAAATATTCAGAATATTAGAGGGACAAAATGTTACAAGAGGATTTGGGAGGGGGGAATCAGCACTGGTTAATATCTAAAAATACTATGAAATTGTGGCAAATACTGTTAGCTATCATGAACTCCAATACCTATTTTTTCTCCTTACCATATATTATAATAGTCCTTATGGTGAAAATGTATTTGCTTAGGTAAGTAATATATTTCTCCATTTTGTTTAATAATTTATATTTGAAAGAGTGACAAAGAGGGAGATATACATATAGAGAGAAAGAGACAGAGAAAGAGACAGAGAGAGAAACAGGGAGAGAGAGGGTATCTTCTATTCACTGCTTCACCTTCCAAATGCTCTCAATTTGGGGGGTTGGCCCATACCAAAACCAAGAGCCAGAAACTCCATCTGGGTCTGCCTCTTGGGTGGCAGGGGTCAAGATATATGGGCTATCTTCCACTGCCTTCACAGGCACATTAGCAGGAAGGTGGATTGGAAGTAGAGCAGCAAAGACTCAAATTGCCTCCTTGATAAGGGAGGTTGATATCCCAAGTGGTGACTTAACCCACTGCACCACAATGCAGGCTCTTCTCAATACCATGGAACTAAGTTGTGTGACTAGAGATACCTGAAATGATTAATTCTTCTGCTAGTTCAAGCCCTTAAAGGGAAAAAGAATGCTCCCCATCCTTTCTTTTATTCATCTTGTGAACTGAAAAAAAAAATACAGTAGCAAGCTTTCTTGGGTCCTGTAAAAGAAGGTATTAGGTTTTTATAGCAGAATGACATAGTAGAAGCTGCTGCTATGCTAGCCCTAGAGAACTTAATCTCAGTTTGTCTAATCAGAGAATTGTAAATTTAAATATTATTTAGGGTAACTGTTATTTTGGGCAATGCAGCTAACACTGTCACTGAAAATATGAGGATATTTATGTTAATATTGTAACTTAGAAGGCAGTATTAAATATTCTACTAAAAAACTTGCACAATTGGGAATGGTATTTAGCCTAGTGATTAAGACTCCTGCATCTTGTATCAAAGTATCTGGGTTTGATCAGAGGCTCTGGCTCCTGACTGCAGCTTCTTGCTGGTGCAGACTCTGGGAGGCAGCAGTGATGGCTTAAGTAACTGGGTTCCTACTCTACAGGAGGGAGACCTGGATGGAGTTCCTGGTCACTGGTTCTGGCCATGCCTCTCACTCCCCAACCCTGGCCACTGCAAACATTAGCAGGTGAATGGCTGATGGGAGTGCCCTCTCTGTCTCTCCCACCACCTCCACCCTTCCTCTCCTGAAATATTTTTTAACTTGAACAATCGTAGTCCATTTTGTGATACTATAAGAGTATGCCACAGACTGAGAAATTTATAGTGAACAGAAATTCCCTGGCTCACGATTCTGCAGGCTGGGAGAGTTTACCATGGAGGAAGTAGTCATCTAGGACGTGCCTTGTTGCAGTCATCCCACTGATCCCACTGAAAGGGCAAAGAGAGGGCAAGAGCTCGAGGAAGAGGGGACAAAACCACAAAACCTCTCCCACAGTAGTGGCAGTAGTCCATTCAAGAGGGTGGAGTCCAAGTTACCTAAGCACTTTCTAGGATTATCATAGTGGCTGTTAAATTTCAACACTGTGGCACAGCAGGTTAAGTCGCAGCTTGGGATGCCCGCATCTTATGTCAGAGTGCCTGGATCAAGTCCTAGCTATCGCATATCTGATGCAGCTTCCTCATAGTACATGCTGGGGTTAACAGATGATGAATGAACTGACACAAATGGAATTCCGGACCTCTGGATCCAGCCTTACCCAGCTCTTGCTGTGTTAGGCATTCAGAGAGTGAACTAGTAGATAGAACAGCCTGGCCCAGCCCCAGCTGCTGTGGCTATTTGGGGAGTGAACCAGCAGATTAAAGATCTCTCTCGCTCTCTCTCTCCCTTTCCCCCTCTCTTCCACTCTGTCTCTCTCTCTCTGCCTTTCAAATCAATTAATACATTTTAAAAAATACACATAAAATTTAACATATAAAAATTATAAATTTGAACATGAGATTTGGAGTGGACAACCATTCAAACCATGGAATGTACTTGACTCCACTTTCAAATTAGGTTGAATTAATTTTATACATGACTTTATTCACTTTATTCACGTGTTTAATACCATAAAATTTAGCAAGTAAAATAATTTTGTTCTGTTTTAAAGTTAATATAGTTATAATAATACTATTTTTTTTTTTTGAGGTACAATGACAGCCCAACTGGCTATAGCTCCAGTCTTATTTTTTTTTGGTTTCTTTTCTTTTTTTTTTTTTTTTTTTTTTGCTTTCAAACTTTTATTTAATGAATATAAATTTCCAAAGTACAGTTTATGGATTACAATGGCTTCCCCCCCATAACGTCCCTCCCACCCGCAACCCTCCCCTTTCCCACTCCCTCTCCCCTTCCATTCACATCAAGATTCATTTTCGATTCTCTTTATATACAGATCATCAGTTTAGCATACATTACGTAAATATTTCAACAGTTTGCTCCCACACAGAAGCATAAAGTGAAAAATACTGTTTGAGTACTAGTTATAGCATTAAATCTCAATGTACAGCACACTAAGGACAAAGATCCTACATGAGGAGTAAGTGCACAGTGACTCCTGTTGTTGACTTAACAAATTGACACTCTTGTTTATGGCATCAGTAATCACCCTAGGCTCTTGTCATGAGCTGCCAAGGCTATGGAAGCCCCCTGAGTTCACTGACTCTGATCATATTTAGACAAGGCCATGGTCAAAGTGGAAGTTCTCTCCTCCCTTCAGAGAAAGGTACCTCCTTCTATGATGACCCATTCTTTCCACTGGGATCTCACTTGCAGAGTTCTTTCATTTAGGTTTTTTTTTTTTTTTTTTTTTTTTTCCCCAAAGTGTCTTGGCTTTCCATGCCTGAAATACTCTCATGGGCTTTTCAGCCGGATACGCATGCCTTAAGGGCTGATTCTGAGGCCAGAGTGCTGTTTAGGACATCTGCCATTCTATGGGTCTGCTGTGTATCTCACTTCCCATGTTGGATCATTCTCTCCCTTTTTGATTCTATCAGCTAGTATTTGCAGACACTAGTCTTGTTTATGTGCTCCCTTTGACTCTTAGTCCTATCATTGTGATCAATTGTGAACAGAAATTGATTACTGGGACTAGTGAGATGCCATTGGTACATGCCACCTTGATGGGATTGAATTGGAATCCCCTGGTATGTTTCTAACTCTACTGTTTGAGGTAAGTCAGCTTGAGCATGTCCCGAATTGCACATCTCTTCCCTCTCTTATTCCCACTCTTATATTTAACAGTGATCATTTTTCAGTTAAGTTTCAGCACTTAAGAAGAATTGTGTATTGATTACAGTATTCAACCAAAAGTATTATGTAGAACAAACAAAAAAAATACTAAGAGGGATAACATATCAAGTTGCTCATCAACAGTCAGGGTGAGGGCTGATCAAGTCCTAGTGTTCATTTCACTTTAACAGGTTTCCTTTTTGGTGCTCAGTTAGTTGTCACCTATCAAGGAGAACAAGTGGTATTTGTCCCTTTGGGATTGGGTTATTACACTCAGCATAATGTTTTCCGAATTCCTAATAGGGATCACTTTTCATAATTATTCCATATTGCCCTATGATTTTAGCTAATGCATTAAGACAGGGGATGCTTAAGAGAACTACAACTTTTGGGAACAAGAAGTAGTCAACTTTATTTGAAGATGTTATGGCCTAAGTAGAAAACTAAAGGGAATTAAATTAAAATACATTTTAAGGAAAAGAAAAAAACTTTTAAAGATGTCTATTTACCAAATGAATAGAGAAAAATAGCCTTCTATATACAAACAGTAACTCATTTGTCAATCTAATGGGCATAAGACTTCTTTCAAGAGAATAATGAAATGATTGAGAAGAAACTTTTAATAATACAGAATAAAGAGAATATGGAAATAATATATGAAATGGGTGATATTCTTGACTAGGAAGACTAAATATTATTTACATGTCAATTCGCCCCCAACTAGTCCATGGCTTATTTTATTATAAAATTCCTAATGGGATGTTCTGGAATTTGAAAAGTGATTTTGTGTGAGATTTAAAAAAGATACTTCTTGTACTATTATTTGGCCCAAATTTTTATATTTTGAAAATTTATTATCTTCTATGAATTCTGAAATAGGCTTTGGATTATTAATTACTCATACTATGTTGATACCAGCACAGTACAAAAAGTACTCATGACTGGAAGTCCTCTCCTGGTGCCAGGTAGAGAAAAGCAGCTGACATAATAATCTAAACTGAAACAGCTGATAATGTGGGTACTCAGCTATGACTTAAGGGCATACTTCTTCCAAAAAATAACTTGGAACATATCATAATTTATTATAAAAATGTTTATATTGTATTTAACATCACAGAACATATCAATATTTCATTTAACTTTTATCTTACTAAGTGTGATTTGAGGAATGGTTGCCATACTGTTGCTACAGGTGGAGAAATTAAGAATGATAGAAGATGATTGTTTCCACTGAAATCAGCTAATAGTAATTCTTTTAATTCCCAGTCCAATGCTCGTTATTTAATCCCATGTCACATCTCTATGTTTAGACCTTAACATGATTTTGGTCAATTAAATACCAGAGAGCATCACTGAAATTTGGTATTATGCATTCCTCTTTCCTTCTACTTCTCTTTAGATCTGATCTTGAGTCAGAGTTGCTGATCCCCCCTTCATGTCCATTCCTATGACCAAAGCTTCTCTGCCACAGCTTTATCTCATCTTTTCTTTTCATTCTACATTGGCTTCTCCTCTTTAACACACCCTACAAATGTTGGCATTATCTATCCTTGATTTCTTGGCTTTCTTTTCTTACATAGTTCTCTGCTAGAGACTTTATTAATTTTTATGTACTTGTATCTAACATGTCAATGCTTTCACTTTTAGATACTCCCCTTTACATCCATCCAGATCTCAAATTATGTCTCTTCATTATTTTATATATAATATTATTTGTATTATATATAATTTTATATATAATATGCCTTTTCATCCATTTTATGGGTAGAAAAATGCAAGCTCCCCTCAAAAATCTCATGTTTGTTAGGATGCAAAGTGATAATATCATCTATTAATCCAAATTTGTCTCTAAGGTTTAATTTGTGTATAACATAATATCCCATAGTACCTGTAGCATCATATCTTCCCATTATTTAGTGGATATCTCTCAGTAAAAAATGATGTCTTAGTTATTTTTGTGTCTTAACATCTTTAGCAATGTTTTTGGTACATAGATGTCCTCCAAAAACCTGAAAAATAAATGAACACAATAATATCAGGGTCTTATATCTATAGTAAAACAGTGCAATCATAAAAAATAAATATCAGTTTATGCTTTTTATTTCCCACTAGTTTCTAACATCATTTTGACCCACCTGTTTTGTCCATCCTATTCCAGTAACATACACACACACACACACACACATACATTTTTTTCTAGATAAAATGAAACAACATTAGGGTATTGGCTTTTCTGAATTACAGAAGATAATTTATCATGTATACCTTCACTAAAGCTAAAAACGAACTTACTGTTTAAGTTTGGTGCTTCCTGTACAGCTGCAGACAGTAACTGAGAAGTAATAGTTTCACCAGCAACCTAGCTCCTACTGTGCAATGAGGGGTTAACTACCAGGATCTCCATAATAGAAGGATATTCTGCCACAGTTATGATTGCCACTGTAGCACTCTGTTTTTACATGATTTTACCTCCCTTAAATCAATGGGCTCTTTAGAAAGATATCTGTGTGAGAGAAAATGTATCACATCGTGCGTTTTCCTTCTATTCACTTTTAATGTCCCAGTCACACTAGAATGACCTCATTTGTCCACTATAATTTGTTCATCTTTTCAACATGCTACTTTTTCTAAAGAGCTAAATCTCATGCAAATACTGTAAGCCTGTAGCAATTTTCTACAAATTGCAATGAAGTTGAGAAACATACTCCCACTCATCTAAAACTGCCTCTTCCCTAAAATACAACAGATACTTACTTGTGATTTGGCTTATCTCTCCCCATAATTTTAACTAATCATGCTGGATTCCCTCTCCTCATTTTTATTCAGTTAGCAATATCATTTCACAGATAAAAGATAAAATATTGAGGTTTTACCCAATGCAGTGTAGGTTTGAGAAGATGATTTTAGGTAAAAAATTAGAGTGTGTTATTTTATTTTTTATATCACTTTCACCACATATTCCACTTTGACAGATTTATGCATTTACTAACAACACATTAAACCAAAAAATAATCACAGTACCTTCAGGTGGGGAGTAGGAGGTCTGAAGCAAATTCAACAGGATTTCTTCTTATGAATCTTGATCTAGGCTTAATGAATGCAGCCTCTTTTTTACCTGTTGGGTAGTACATGGAAATGAAAGAATAGAGTAACTTATCAAATTCTAATGTCTTCAATCTCTTAGTTGTCAAACTTCAAGCTATGGAAACAAGTAAATTTTATTCTCTGATATAACTATGTTGATGACAGTTTATAGAACTTATACCAGGCCATATTAAGTGTAAACTTTTGAAATGCATCTTTCCTCTGCTTAGAATGTATCCTCTGAATTATACAGCTATCTAACGTTCAAATCTCACCTCTAAGAATATTTATAGGTTAATGCATGCTTCAAATAACTTGTATGTGACTATACGACAATCGAGAGCAGCTTCTGTACTTCCTTTAATTTTCATCTCCTGAATTATTCAGCAGAGGGCTTTGAAGTAACTGACGTCCATTGTTAGCTGAGTGGAACTAGCTTGTCTTTGTCACAACAAAAATAAAAATGTGATAGAGAAAACAGAGTTGATGTCGCCATAAAAACTATTTTCCTCAATCAGTATATGAAATAGTATCAGTGGAAAAGTGTGGAATTAAATGGAAAAAAAAAAAGTTGTGTCTGGAAAAATAACATAGAAATCAATAACAAAACTATTATTTTATTATTTCAGTTGGTAAAAAAGATAGGTTATGGAAATGGTGAAGGGTTCTAAATTCCAGCTTGGTCAAACTGAAAGAAAATTTAAAAGATTGATCAATGTTATAGAAAACTATTGATAGAGTTGGGTGAGAAATAATGATAGAAAACTATTGATAGAGTTGGGTGAGAAATAATGTTACTATATTTACCTATTTTATTTGAGGGTTTTTTTAGCCTTTTTTTACTCATCACGCAAAATTTTTTTGATCATTTTTATGTAACAGAAGCTGCCAGGTTGTAGTGACACAAAAATGAATTAAGGCTCAAAACTTCCCTCAAAAATGATGCATACTATCATAAAGTGAAATCTAATCATGGTCAAATATATATTTCTTTTCTTTTTTAAAGATTTATTTATTAATTTGTAATGCAGAATTACAGAGAAGCAGAGGTAAGGACTGACAGACATGTCTTCCATCCACTGGTTTACTCCACAAAAGGCCAAAATGGCCAGAGCTATGCTGACCCAAAGCCAGGAACCTGGAGCTTCTTCCATGTCTCCCAGTGGGTGTGGGGGCCTAAGGACTTGGGCCATCTTCTACTGCTTCTCCACGCCACAAGGAGCTGGATTGGAAGTGGAGTAGCTGGGACACAAATTGGTGCTCATATGGGATGCCTGCACTGCAGGAGGCAGCTAAACTCACTATGCCACAGCACCAGTCCTAAATATATCTTTATTTCAAAATCACAAACAAAGCATAGTAAATATTAAATATGCTTTTTAAAATGTCATGTTTATTTTCTTTTGTTTATTTTGATGGATAGAGTTAGACAGTGAGAGAGAGAGACGGAGAGAAAGGTCTTCCTTCTGTTGGTTCACTCCCCAAATGGCCGCTATGGCTGGCGCAGGAGCCAGGTATTTCCTCCTGGCCTCCCATGCGGGTGTAGGGCCCAAGCACTTGGGCCATCCTCCACTGCCCTCCCGGGTCACAGCAGAGAGCTGGATGCAAGAGGAGCAACCGGGACTAGAACCTGGCACCCATATGGGATGCCAGCGCCGCAGTTGGAGGATTAACCAAGTAAGCCACGGTGCCAGCCCCATGTTTATTTTCAAATATATTCTAGGATAATTGAATTGATAGATATAATTATTGCCAGTCACTCTAAGTTTCTGTTTTTCATGAGGAGGTTCACTAGGAGAGAAGAAAGATGTCAAAATACTTTTGCTGTATTTTACTTAAAACTGCTTTTCATAGCCATCGTACAGGGTCCAGATGTCTGATAGCACTAGACCTATAAGCTGATGAAAGAACTCTGAGCACCTGGGGAGTCTCCAACTGAGAATTTCCCTGAAGGAAGCGAATACACGGATATGCTTTCCCAGCTGTATCAGAGCACTCAGGGAGCCATTTCACAATTGACAGTGACAGTAGGATATGATTCCTGTGGTGTTCTCTACAAAGCACTGGGACTATTTAGAATATGTGTATGTGTGCACATAATTTAAGAGCATCAAGACTAACAAACTCTGAGGTGCCTGCAAGAACGAGGTAACAATTGAAATAATAGAGATTTGGGGCCAGCGCTGTAGTGCAGTGGGTTAATGCCCTGGCTTGAAGCACCAGCATCCCATATGGGCACCGGTTCAATACCTGGCTGCTCCACTTCCAATCCAGCTCTCTGCTATGGCCTGGGAAAGCAGTAGAAAATAGACCAATTCCTTGGGCCCCTGCACCCACATGGGAGACCCCGAAGAAGCTCCTGGCTCCTGGCTTCGGATTGGCACAGCTCTGCCCGTTGCGGCCAGTTGGGAAGTGAACCATCGGATGGAAGACCTCTCTCTCTCTCTCTGCCTCACCTCTCTCTGTGTAACTCTGGCTTTCAAATAAATAAATAAATCTTAAAAAAAGAAATAATAGAGGTTAATAGAGGTTTTATTTGAAATAGTAATTGTCCTAGCTGAGAGGAGAGCCCAGTGCTGATATGACTGCTTGTAACCCACTCCTGACTGTTCAAAGAGGAAGAAAAATTAAATGTCCAGCATGCATTTCCTGAATCAAGTAATACTCTGGGGCACTTTTTCTTGGGCTAAGATAGGTGTAATTATCTCTATTTTAATCTATAATGAATTCTATATAGTAAGATCAAGCTAAGTTAAAGGGTAAATAGAAATTTGATTATAATCCAGGTATATTTCAATGTAAAATATTAGCACTTATTCATGATATAGTCAAGTTTGAACTATGAAAAGGAATAATTAGTAGAAAGTATATAATCACCAGTCACCCTGTGGCATGTTCACAAAAGTTTTATTTATTTCTACAGCAAGAGAATGTTATCTAAAAATAGGCTAAATTTCAAATTATTACCAGCCAAAGCATCATATGATTCCACAGCAAAAACTAAAGAAGTAATAACAAAGAATAACACAGGAAAACCTGCAGAATACCTGTATGTTAGACATAGGATGTCTTAAAGAAATTTCAGACCCAACAGCTAAATAAAAACTAGACAAGATTACTAAAGACAATTATGAAATCTTCCTGCCAAGAGATAATTAAAAGTTAGAGATCTGAATGCAATTTCTTGGAATGCTTCATATATAATCCATGAAGATTCTGTAATATAACTTGATTTTTTTCTAAAGAATTTTTGTTGTATTATTGTCTAAAAATTTCCATTATTATGGATCTCGTAGTAAAGACTTTATGTATTATATCATATTCTTTTTCCTTTTCTCTTTTCTTCAACTGTAATTTAATATATATAAATTTCCAAAGTACAACTTTTGGATTATAACGTCTTGTCCCCCCATAATCTCCCTCCCACCCGCAACCATCCCATCTCCCACTCTCTCTCCCATCCCATTCTTCATCAATACTTATTTTCAATTATTTTTATATACAGAAGATCAACTTAGTATATTCTAAGTAAAGATTTCAACAGTTTGCACCCACACAGACACATAGAATAGAGTACTGTTTGAGTACTAATTTTAGCATTAATTCTCATAGTACAACACATCAACACATTAAGGACAGAGATCTTACATGGGGAATAGGTGCACAGCAACTCTTGTTGTTGATTTAACAATTGACACTCTTATTTATGACGTCATTAATCACTTGAGGTTCTTGTCATGAGCTGCAAAGGCTATGGAAGCCTCTTGAGTTCACCAACTCCGATCTTATTTAGACAAGTCCATAGTCAAAGTGGAAGTTCTCTCTTCCCTTCAGAGAAAAGTACCTCCTTCTTTGATGACCCGTACCGTACTTTCCACTGGGATCTCACTCACAGAAACCTTTTATTTAGTTTGTTTGTTTGTTTGTGTTTTTTTTTGTTTGTTTTGTTTTGTTTTTGCCACAGTGTCTTGGCTTTCCATGCCTGTGAAACTCTCATGGACTTTTTAGCTGGATCCGAATGCCTTAAGGGCTGATTCTGAGGCCAGAATGCTGTTTAGGACATCTGCCATTCTATGAGTCTGCTGTGCATCCCGCTTATATCATATGCTTAATTAAATTTATATACATTAATTTAGATATGACACTTCCTACTATTTTGCTATAAATGTTAAGACAACTTAATAATTATAAAATATTATCACTAGGTTGATGTGGAAAGGTCCTATTTCTACATTTTTTTATAAGAGACATGAACAATGTTTGATTATACATTGCAGCTGAACATCTTTTTTAGTATTAGAGTACGAAATTTGCATTTTCTTTACAATGAGTGTTCAACCTTATCAAAGTTAGTCACCATGTTTTCTTTTCCTAAGATAAGAAAGCTACAAAATGTTGATCAAGGTTTACTTGGCTTTGAAATACCTCTTGTTTAAAACAACTTGAAAACTAAACAGCCTTTCTGCATTTTCTGATACAATCAAGTTAATTTATCTTGTGTTGAGGAATGTCCCATCCATACCCAATTTACTTAAGTTCTTTTTATATCATGAAAGGATATTGTATTTTATCAAATATTTTCTCTGCATCTATCGAGAAAATCATATGGTTTTATTCTTCAATTTGATAATGTGATCTATCACATTTTTTGATCTCTGTATTTTGAACCATCCCTGCATATTGGAGTTAAATCCCATGTGGTCTGGTTTAACGGCTTTTCTGATGTGTTGCTGGATTCGGTTAGCTAGTATTTTGCTGAGGATTTTTGCAACTATATTCATCAGGGTATTGGTCCATAGTTAGCTTTCTTTGTTGTATCTTTGTCAGGTTTTGGAATTAAGGTGAAGCTGGCCTCACAGAAAGAGTTAGGGAGGATTCCCTCCCTTTCAACTGTTTGCATAGCTTGAGAAGAATTGGGATTAGTTCTTTAAATGTTTGGTAGAATTCAGCAGTGAAGCCATGCAGCCCTGGGTTTCTCTTACTGGGAGAGTCTTTATTATTGACTCAGGCTCTTAACATTGCTGTGATACAGTTGATGATATTCCACTATAATATGATGCTTTAGTGGGGCTGAACATTAGATTTACACATGCAATTATGGTTTTTTTTCTAGACACCTGAATTTATGCTGTATTCAACTTTCATGTTTAGGAAGTGCTTAAGTATAAAGATATTTAGTTCTACTTTAGGCCATGTTATGAGCCTTTTGCAAACTTAGAATTTAAACTATTTTACCAATCCCATGGCAAAGATGAAATATTCTTTTCTGTGAAAGCATTTCCTCTCCAAATAAGTCCTTTTCAAAAGCAAATCTTTTTTATAGCATCTCCTCCCACCAAATACTACCATATTATTAAAAATGTAAATAGCTCAAATTGTTCATAAACCATCTTGCTCTATATAGTCAGCACAGATGTTTTAATGTGCTTCCCACATTGTGATTTACCCTGGAGAGCCATGTCTTTGGTCCTACTGAACAGAGAAGTCACAACCTTAAGAGTATAATTTTAAAAATTCTATAAAACAGATCATAGGACTGTCTAGACTGTGTAACAAATCAACACATGGAAATCCTTGTCTGCACATTCATGGTTATTACACTAAGAAAACTTCTTTGGGGCATTTAAATAAATTAGTTTATAAACACATGGTACTTGGAGTATTAGTACTTAGGAAATTATTTGCCTCTTTCTGAAAAAGTCAGTAAAATGAAACAGAGTTCACACTGTAGCAAGGAATATATGATGACAAACACTTAACTAAAATTAGCATTAAGAACATTTTATCAAAAATCAGTGATGTGCTCTTCTCCTCATTTGACATTGAAAGCCTGTTCTTGATACTCTACTGGACAAGGCTAATCTTAGCAGTGATATTTAGAATTAAAAGTCACTGTAGCTACAAGAATGTAACAAACAAGTAGAGAAAACTATTTCAGGATGCTAGACACTGACTCTCCTCTATCAAGTCAGATGTGTGTAAGGACCATCCTGAAAAATGCAGCACCAGCAAGAAAAATTTTAGATCATGACAGAAGAGGAAATCTTTTCTCAATTTTCTCTGATATTTTGTCTCTATGTTAAGAACAAATCTCTCTTAATTAGACATTTAATCTTAGGGCAAACTTATAACATCAGGGTCTATATGACAATTTATTTTTCTCATCTGTTTACTCATTTCTTGTCATTGCAATTCCTCATCTTCAGAGGGAACCTGTTGCAATTACAGGTTTATGGGGTGAACGTTGTGGCAGGAAGGTTAAAGCCACAGTTGCAATGTCTATATCCCATATCTGAGTGCCTGTTTCAGTCCCAGCTATACTGCTTAGGATCTAGCTTCTTGCTAATGCATCCTGGAAGGTAGCAGATGACAGCTTAAGTGTTTTGACCCCTGACACCCAAGTGGAAAGCCTAGATAAAATCCCAAACTCCTGGCTTTGGACTAACCCAACCCTGGATTTTGCAAGCATTTGGGGAGAGAACCAATGGATGAAAAAGTTCTCTCTCTCTCTCTCTTTCACTCACTCACTCTATGCCTGCCTCTAAGTGGGTGAAACATAAGCAAATAAACACCAAAAAATGCATAGGTTTAGCATGTGATGAACACAGCTGTATTAGTATATATAATTTAGCTTCAGCCAGTGATGGCTCAGGTAGCTGGATCCCTGCTACCCACATGGGAGAGACCTGGATTGAGTTCCTGATTCCTGGTTTAGGGCTGGCCCAGCCTTGGTTTTTATAGTCATTTGGGGAGTGATCCAATGTATGGAAGATATCTTTTTATCAGTCTTTCTCTTCTTTTCAAATAAAATATATATATATAAGTGAAGAAATAATTCCCAGGAGAAGCTGCTGCTGCTGCTAATGCTACTGATTTGGGTTGGGATTGTGCTCTGTGTAGTTAGACTCTGAGGAGTGAGGTTTGTACCCCTTAGTCCCCTGTCACTGTGTGACGATAATGCGTGCTCTGCATGGCCTCTCCTGCAACACAGTATGGATGCTGATCTGGCCCCATAAGTCCGCTGCTTTTCCTCTCCCCTGAGAAGGATAGATGAAGAAAATCTGTCCCATGCTGTGTAAAACCTTTTCACATGCATCCGTATGCTGGGGAGCTGTTCGTAATCCATTTTTCTCACACCATGCTGCTTGTGATGTTCTGCTCTCCTGTTTCTGTCCAAAGGATTCCAGCGTCTCTAAGAAAGCTTCAACTCCCTTCCAGTCAATTATTCAGCAAGGTAAATGGGCAAAGTATAGGGACTCTTCTGAGTCTCATACGGGCTTCTCTTCGCTTCTCTCAAAATTATTCCTAAGAAGGAAATCTCATTTCTTCTTGGCTGAGTAGGTAAATTGTGGGGAAGGAACCAGATGCCCAAATAATTTTCCAATCTTTTGCTTGTTCAAGTCATGTTGTGGAGGTCAAAAACATAATTATTTTTTGTTCTGTGTGATCTATTTTGTCTTAAATCATAGAGGAAGGACTTGTTTAAGTGGGAAAGGCTAGAAAGGCAAATAAAGATGTGAGAAAATAAAAAAAAATAAAATATTTGTTGACCAAAGGCCTTCACTATGGCAGATTAGTGTTATGCTACCTCCTCCTCAGTGTTGGATAATTCGCAAGAGATTTCACTCCCAAAGCAAAAATTTTGCAAGAGGTTACACTCCCAAAACAAAAACACTGCCCTTATCAAACAGGCATACACCATCCTAGCTAGTCCCCAGGCTCCCAAAACCATTGCCGTTGCCTTCCTTAAAGAAACTAATGTCTAATATTTAGCCTTCTCTTTCAGTTCTTCCTCTGGACCCCGCCTTCTGCCTATCATCAAACTGCCGACCTAACATCCCACCCTGAGTAACTGCTCACAGCCACGTCCGCTACAGTTTTATATCTCGCCAACTCCGGTCAGCCACTAGAATAGCCAACAGCCTAAAAGCTGTCACACCACTCCTGGTTACCATCCTCCCTCATTCCTGCCCCCAGTTGAGCAAGCACACCTGTGGTCTTCTTCTTAGAGGGCTGGTTAGCCAATGATGGGTAAGATCTGGGGGACAACCTAAGACAGGCACAGCCCCATGAAGAGTCCACATGGAAACAGGGTCAACAATGGTATGGCCATGAATCATACCTCCTGTTGCTCAAAATAAACGAAAAGGGGGAAATGTGGTGGAATGAGCAGGCTATGCCAAGATGGTTCTGGTGAATAAGTGAAAGGAAATGGTGGTGGAACACACCTGGCAGGGGAGTCTGCCTAGCAACAGGCACTGATTGGTTATGGCATGAACCTCCCCTTGACCGGATTGGCTACACTGGCTATTTAAGCATGTGTACTTCCTGAAATAATGGAGTCTGTGAACTGCTGGCTTCCACTCGACTCCCAGTGTCTGTGTCGTGACTCCATGCCGTCTTACCCCCAGCCACCACGGGAGAACCAAAATGAGATTTGGATTTATGGGTGGACTTCTAAAAAAAAAACACAAATTATTCAGAGGCTATGAAAGACTGGAAATGATATTGGAGCCATGGATTTAAAGCTCTGGATTTCTGGAACAGCAGATATTTAAGTCAGTCTCTATGTAACTTCCTGCTGGGCATTATCCTTTGAGGATGCCTTAACTCTAGTTCATATTGGTTTGAGATGGGAGTTGGAATGAATAATTTCCTCCCCCCAAAATAAAACTTAAACAAACCTCAGAGAATTTCTACAAAAGTTCATAAAGACTAATATGACTTCACCAAAAAGAAATGAACAAAAATTACTAAAAATAAACAAATTCCAGGTACAAGACTAGTAGAAATAAAAATGTATAATATATGCATGGAAATTCTGAGGTGAAAAAGATAAATTCCTTAAATATATTATCAAAGCTAGTTTTAAAAAGTTATAAAGCTCAATAGGCTTATTACAAAGGAAAAAATTAAATAAATAGATTTAAATTTTACTTTACAGGGCCAGCACAGTGGGGTAGTGGGCTAAACCTCTGCCTGTGATGCCCGTATCGTATGTGGGTGCCGGTTTGTGTGCTGGCTGCTCCTCTTCTGATCTAGCTCTCTGCTATGGCCTGGGAAAGCAGAAGATGATCCAAGTGTTTGGGCCCCTGCACCCACATGGGAGACCTGGAAGAAGCTCTTAGCTTCTGGCTTCAGATTGGCTCAGCCCCAGCCATTGCAGCCTTTAAGGGAGTGAACCAGATGATAGAAGAAATTTCTCTGTTTTTCTCTCTCTCTGCAACTCTGCATCTCAAATAAATAAATAAAATCTTAATTTTTTTTACTTTATACCGTTCACTCATATTCATATCAAATAACATCCAAATAATTTTATTATAGTGCTCTAAAAAATCTCATGAATTATATAAAAGTTTCCTGTATTATCCATAGACTAGAAAAAGAAGGTATACTCCATTGAATTTTTTAAAGATTTATTTATTTGAAAGAGTTGCAGAAAGAGAGGGAAATACAGAGCAGAAGAGAGATCTTTTATCTGCTGGTTCACTCTTCAGATGGCCATAATGACCAGGGCTGGGCCAGCCTGAAGCCAGGAGCCAGGAGCCAGGAGCTTGTTCAAGATCTCCGATGTGTATGGCAGTGGCCCATGCACTTGCTCCATCTTCTGCTTCTTTTCCTATCAGCAGCAAACTGGATATGGCAAGTAGAGCAGCTGGGACATGAACCACTGTCCCTATGGGATGCTGACTTTGCAGGTAGCAGCTTAGCCCAATATACCATAATGCTAGCCGCTGCTCCATTGTAGTTTAACATTAACTTTAAAAGGCAGCAATCTCAAGTGAAATTAAAATTCAAATATGTTGAACATATAAAACATATTAACAAAATTATGAAAAATGAAAAATTATGATGCATCGTAAAAAAAACTAAAACACCATGACATATTGAATTTACTCTGTGAATATAGCATTGTTTCAAAATGACAATATATGTAAATATGAAAATTTATAGGGAAAATGATTCATATGAGTATCACAATTGGTGAAGTAATTTTTTAAAAAAAATCACAGGCCGGAGCCATGGCTCACTCGGTGAATCCTCCGCCTGTGGCGCCGACATCCTACATGGGCGCTGGGTTCTAGTCCCGGTTACTCCTCTTCCAGTCTAGCCCTCTGCTGTGGCCCGGGAAGGCAGTGGAGGATGGCCCAAGTGCTTGGGTCCCTGCACCCTCATGGGAGACCAGGAGGAAGCACCTCGCTCCTGGCTTCGGATTAGCGCAGTGCCGGCCGTGGCGGCCATTTAGGTAGTGAACCAACGGAAGGAAGATCTTTCTCTCTGTCTCTCTCTCTCTCACTGTTTATAAATCTACCTGTCAAATAAAAAAAAATCACCAGAATTTGTGACAAAATTCTTGGTAAATCAGAAATAGATAAGAAGGGCTGGTGTGTGGTATAGTGGCACCTGTGATGCCAGCAACCCTTACAGTTAGAGACCTAGCTGCTCCCCTTCTGATCCAGCTCCTTGTTCATGCACCTGAGAAAGCATCAAAAGATGGCTCAGGTGCATGGACCCTGCAGCCACTTGGTTGATATAGAAGTTCCTGTCTCCTGACTTCAGCCTGGCCCAGTCCAAGTCATTGCAGCCATTTGGGAAGTTAACCAATAGAAGGAAGAATCCTCTCCCCAAGTGCTACTTTCAGCTCTAGTATCTATTTAAAAAGAAATGGATAAGAATGTTTTTATGTTTACTGCTAAAAGTTTGACGGTAATATGTTGTGGTGAAGATCTTTTCTGATCATGTTTATTAGTTCTTTACACTTCCTATACTTGGATGTTCCTTTCTTTGTCCAAATTAGTGATGTTTTCTGCTATTATTTCCCTGAATAGGTCTACTAATTCATTCTCTCTTTTTAAACATTCAGGAACTCCTAACACATGTATGTTTGGTTGCTTGCTAGTATCTTATGAATCTTGAATATTGATTTTAGTCTTTATAATTTTTCTTCCTTTTTTGTCTGAGATATTTCCAAGGATTTGTCTTCTGGATCTTCTTTCTTCTGCCTCACCATGTCTATTGTTAAGGCTTTCCACTGTATCTTCTATTTGGCATACTGAATTCTTCATTTCAATATTTCAGTTTGATTTCTATTCTATATCTATTGACCAATTTTTCAGCCATATCCTGTGTGGATTTCTTTGTCTCATGAATTTGTTTCTCTATGCTTTTGAGTAATCTTATGATCATTCCTTTGAATTTCTTTTCAGGCATTTCATCAATCCCTTCATCTTCATATTCTAATATTGAAGTGTGGTTGAGTTCCTTTGGGGAGTCATATTGTCTTCCTTGTTTTTGTTTCTTGAATATCTGATTTATTTTCAGGCATTTGTGGAAACACTTGTTGGTTTTCTCCTCTGATGGCTTTTCTCTTTGAACTATTGCCTCTGTGGAATAGTAGAGGATCTGCTCCTCCAGTGGAGATCCAGAAGCGTGTGCTGGGTGGTGCCTAGGAGCTCTGGTCAGTGCTCAGAGGTGGGGTGAGAATTTAGGGCATGGTATATCTCCTCTATTGTGAGCAGAGGAGAGGGTGTAATCATGTCTGCTGGCATAATCACAGCCTCAGTTCTTCTCTTCCAAAGTGTTCAATTCCCAGGTAAGCCCGCAGAGGGTACATCCTCCACCCATCCAGGCACTTTTTTTAAAAAATACTCTTTCTTAGCAACTTTTTTAAAATTTTTTTTAAATTTTTATTTGACAGAATTGGACAGTGAGAAAGAGACAGAGAGATAGGTCTTCCTTCCTTTGGTTCACCCCCGAAATGGCTGCTACCGCCAGCGCGCTGCACAGATCTGAAGCCAGAAGCCGGGTGCTTCCTCCTGGTCTCCCATGCAGGTGCAGGAGCCCAAGCACTTGGGCCATCCTCCACTGCCTTGCCAGGCCATAGCAGAGAGCTGGACTGGAAGAGGAGTAACGGGGACTAGAACCCGGTGCCCATATGGGATGCCAGCACCGCAGGTGTTTGATTAACCAGGTGAGCCATGGCGCCGGCCCCCTATCCAGGCACTTAAACAACACAAAGGATCTTGCAATTATCAGTATGAGTATGGAAGTCTCTGCAATGACTCACTCCAGGTAATCAGAGAATTCAGTCTCTGAAACCAGACAAAACAATTGCAGAGAGACCCAGCTATACCCCCATGTCCTATCATGGTTTATAATTCCCCTCAAGTAACAGCCCATAAGGCTCCCACAGTCAAGGGGTACAGAGGATCCATTCTCAGCCTGTAAGCCTGCCTCATCCACAGAGACAGCAAAGGTGTTCCAAGAACCAGCTGCTTGTGAGTGCTTTGCCTTGGCAGTATGAGTTCTGGAGCCTATGTAGGGTGAGGGTATGAGAGTGCCTCACAGTTATAAGTGGGTGCCCAGCCCCTGCTAACCCTCCAGACCATACTGGTTAACCCTGCAAATGTCTGCAACGGCCAGAGCTGAGCCGATCTGCAGCCACGAGCTTCTTCCAGGTCTCCCATATTGGTGCAAGGGCCCAAGGACTTGGGCCATCCTCCACTGCTCTCCCAGGTGCATCAGCAGGGAGCCAGATTGGAAGAGATACAGCCAGGACTCAAACCAGCACTCATATGGGATGCAGGTGCATCAGGCCCAGGCTTTAACCCACTGAACCACAGCGCCAGCCCTGATATGAATACCATATTAAAAAATGATTTTAAGAAGTTCAATATTAAAGAGAAAATGTGAGTATATTTATATGGAATAAAAATGAACTATTTAATGATGCACACACATACAATATATTGTTTATAAAAGCATATTTCTAGAATGTTACCTAGAAAAAATAACATAACATATTTGTAAGTCGGTGTTGTGATGAATACAAATATTTATTGAAATTTACTGAAGAAAACCTAAATAAATGAAGAGATTAGTATTATCATAAATGTGTCAGTCCTATTCTAAATGATAGACAGAATTTGTATTTATATGAGTAACTTTAAAGGCTAATTCCAAAATTTATCAGAAAGAGCAAAAGAAAATAAGACAATATTCCCCTAAACAAGAAGAAACTGGCAGGACGATTTGTTCTTTCATGTTGCAAGATCTACTATAAAGCTCTAAATATTAAGTTAACTGATATTGACATAGAGCTAGAAAAAAAACAATGAAACAGAGTTCATATTAGATTTTAAGAAATCTGATATATGACAGTTTGGCATCATGAATTGCTTTGGCATGGCAAATTAATGGAAAAATAATTGACTCTTTAATAAATGGTGCCAGAATAACTGACTATCCATCTGGAGAAAATAATTATGGATCATTACCTTACACCCTATCATTAAATGCAAATGCAAATCCAAATGCTTCAATGTCTTAAATGTGAGATGAAAAATAACAATTCTTTAGAATGATATATAGAGAATATCATGTGAAATATAATAGTTGTACAAGCTAAACTGATGCAATAATAAACAACTCCTAGTCTTATTTTCTTAACATATCAAAGTGTTACTTCGCATTCAAAGTATATGTCCCTTAATGATTATCAGAAGCTTTACTCCACCAAGTCACCCTGGTTGCCAAGAAAAAGAGGTTTTGCCAACTTGAAGATGCAGCATCTATGATCCATGGTTTCTTACATTCCAGTTGATGTGGAAGCAATGCTCAATTTAGGAACTTTTTCACTGTGTTTATTTGTGTGTGTGTGTGTGTGTGTGTTTGAAACCAATCAGATGTGTTCACCTGACCCCAGGTAATCAAGATCGTGTATAAGCTGAAAGATACAGGATAACCAGGGTACAATGAGCATGAGTGATGTCTATCATATGATCTTGGTACAATTTTTGCATTTTATATCCTCTGTAATAAAATCACATATATTTCATGTAATGATATGCTTTTTCTAACACTATTAAGAATTTGAAATACACATTTTGATATCTAAAGTTGGGGAGGCGGCAAGATGGCGGAATAGGAAGGGAGCACACTGATAGTCCGGGGAGAGACAGTTTAATAAAAGTGGAGATACTGCAGGTTCAAGGAAGAGTAGGGGAAGAAACAGCAGAGGAAACTCTTCCGGAACTAGTGATTTACACTGGACCCGCGTGGAGAGCGTGGGAGACCACAGTTCGGGACACCAGCGGCAGACTCAACACACCAGCGCTGGAACGCGAGGTGAGCCAAACCTCAATAGCCCAAGACACCAGCAGGCAAGCGGAAAGAGGAGACTAGAGGGAACGACCCCGTGGGGAAAAGTTCACCAGGCTAACTAGAGAGAGGGAGAAAAAAAAAAGTGACTGATATGGACACGAGTTTCTCTCTCTCCGCTGCTCACCTCTCAAAGGCAAGCAAGACAAAGAGCAGGTGCCATCTTGGACATACATCATAAGCAGGGCAACCTCAGGTCTGCACTGGCCCTGAGCCTAGCAGAAAAACCTGATTCTGTGGGGGTGAGAGGGTGGGGGTGAATTAACAGGAGATTAGGACCTATTGAATGTGTGGTGCTACGGAACTGAGACTGAAAAAAGAGATGGTGGGGGAGAGAACTCACAGAATTCACGTGAGTACTCTCCAGAGTACTCCATTTTGATATCTAAAGTTGAAATTCTTCCATTTTTATTACACTTCTATGCTTTTTTGGTTTTTTTTTCCTTCTATTTTTTCTTTTTCTTTTTAAGTTTTATTTATAATTCTCTGCTAGCAAACATTTTTTCTATGTCTTGCTCTAGTAATGGTCCTGCTTTGAGCATTCTGCTGGTATATGTCTCCTAGCGTACAAGTGTGGAAGGCATACCTCCTGTATGAATTAACATCAAATTGTTTTACAAATGGCCTTAACATAATGTACTCTGCAGTGATATGTGAGAGATCCTATTTTCTAAATCTTGGCTCATTTTTGCTATTTCAAGATTTTTAAAATATTTCTGTCTACTTGGTGACATGGTATCTTACTGTGTTTTGAACCTATAAAGCAAAGTTATCCACTTATAAAGGTGGTAACTTTGGTGAAAGGGTGGGGGTGCAACTGGAAGCAGTGCCAATAGAACATCAAAGATATTAATGTTTGGCTATGTAAGTTGTTTATCATTATTTAATTATGTTACATATGAGTTTTGCATGTATGTTATATATTATCATAAAGTGTATAACAAAGTCTATTAAGAATTATTGTTCTCGGGGCCAGCACTGTGGTGTAGCTGGTAAAGCCACTGCCTGCAGTGCTAGCATCCCATATGGGTGCTGGTTTGAGTCCCAGCTGCTCTACTTCAGATCCAGCTCTCTGCTATGGCCTGGGAAAGCAGTGGAAGATGGCCCAAGTCCTTGGGCCCCTGCACCTACTTGGGAGATCTGGAAGAAACTCCTGGCTCCTGGCTTCAGATTGGCGCTGTTCCAGCCATTGCAGCCATCTGGGGAGTGAATCAGCGGATGGAAGACGTCTCCCTCTCTCTCTCTCTCTCTCTCTCTCTCTCTCTGCCTCTCCTTTCTTTGTGTGTAGCTCTGACTTTCGAATAAATAAATAAATCTTTAAAAAAAAGAATTACTGTTCTCGCTCACTTCTACTCCTTTCTCATAAGGGAACCAAGCTATGATCCTTTTGTTGTGCTGAGGAAAATGTAGAAGAGGGAAGCAAAGAGGACAGATGACACAGAAGGCTGAGGCAGAAACTGAGAGGGATGGCTAATTATTTTTTTAAAAAAATTAAAACCACTAAAAAACAATAGTTGTTGATGAGAATTTGGACAAATTAGAACCCTTGTAAAGTTCTGGTGGAGATATAAAATGGTGGTGTCACTGTGAAAATCAGTATTGCAATTTCTCTAAAAATTAAACACTGAATTACCATTTCATCCAGCAGTTACACTTCTGAGAGTATACCCAAAAGAACTGAAAGCAGAAATATAGTAGATGTTTGTACAAAAATGCTAACAGTAGCATTATTCATACAAGTCCAGAAATGGAAAGAATTCAAAACTTACCAATTAGTGAATGGATGATATACAGATTGTGTATATACCGAGTTTTGAAAAGGAATTAGGGATGGGCTTTTATCCTAGCACCTACCATGTCTGTTGAGATGCCCATTTCCCTCACAGGAGTGTCAGGTTTGATAACCAGCTCCACTCCTGATTTTAGCTTTCTGCTAATGAGACCTGGGGGAAAGCTGGGTTGTCTAAAGTAATTAGGTTCCTGCCACTGATTAGGAGACCTGGATAGAGTTCCTGGCTCCTGGCTTTATCCCAGCCCACACCCTGCCATTGCAGTAATTTGTGAAGCAAATCAGCATATAAGACAGACTCTGTTTGTCTGTTTTTTAAATTAATGAATGAATAAAAAAGTGGAATAAATTCTGACATGTACTGCAACATGGATGAACTGTGAAGACATGCTAAGTGCAATAACTCATACACAAAATGACAAATACTTTTATAACTCCAAAGATATCTGAGGTATCTAGGATATTCAAATTTATAGAGTTTGGAAGTATAATGCTGATTTCCAAGGGTTTGGCATTAAAGGTAAATGGGGACTAGCTATTTAAAGGGTGTAGAGTTTCATTTGCCAAGATAAATTTTTGGAGATTGTTAGTAGGGATGGCTGGGATACAATATGAATGTACTTAGTGCCACTAAAGTATATAACAAAAATGCCAAAATTATAAATTTTATGTTTAGTATATTTTATCCCAATTAAAGAAAACATTAAATAGACATTGTTTCATAGATAAGATATAGTGAAGGCAAGATGGTATTTTGATAAGGTTAAAGTCATAAATGCTTCAAAAATAAAGGGACAAAGAATAATTTCCATAGATAAATGTATAATTTATGGAAATTAGAATATAAAGCATTGCACAATGAGGAGGAAATGAGGACTTAGGTGATCTGAATGTACATTCAGTCTGATGAATGGGATGGGTCTGACCAAAGATTCTTTCATCCCCACTTACTGCTTGATTCAGGCATTGTTAATTGTAGATAGAAAGCCATATAACTGTAATATATGTTACACTTTGTTAAAAACAATTTATTTATTTATCTGAGAGGCAGAGTTGCACACAGAGAGGTGGAAAGACAGGGAGAGAGTTCTGCCATCCACTGGTTCACTCCCCAAATGACTCAAGGGCTGGAGCTATGCCAATCTAAAGCCTAGAGCCAAGAGGTTCTTCCTGTCTCCCACGTAGATGCAGGGACCCCAAGCACTTGGGCCATCTTTTCCTGGTTTCCCAGGCCAGCAGCAGGGAGCTGGATCAGATGTGCAGTAGCCGGGATATGAACCAGCTCCCATATGTGATTCTGGCATCACAGGTGGAGGCTGTGACAGCGCTGACACCTATGTTATACTTTGAAATAGAAGGATCCCAAATATTCTCAGCATCACTTTCAGTCTGGAAAGAAGGGGGGTCTTTTTAACCTTAATTCTCAAATTCAATTGGCATTGAACTCTCTCATTAGGTAAGGCTTTAGCCTCCTGAGGAATCTCTTGAAGGTATTTCCAAGATTTCCCAAACTGGTATCTCACACAGTTCTTATGCATTGGCAATATTGATTTCTTGCCAACTCTGCATTGCTGGGTCTATTGAGAAACACGATCCCAGTAAATTCTGTACTGTTGTTCCTATTAGCTCAGGAAGCTTCTAAGTGAATATTTAGTTTTGTGAAGGCCTACCTGACAAAACTGTTTTTAAGAATTAGCAGTATTATAAGTAGCATTTTCTTTTCATAAGGTCATACTGGGATCAAAATTTCATGCTGTTGTCATTCTCAGGCCTTATTTAATTTTATTTTTCCTTTATCTTGATTGCCTTACATAATTTCACAACTTTTATTTTAATAGGTTTTCTCAATCCCCTGAAAATCCCTGTTCTTGTATCTTGGCTACCACACCCATGTTGTCTTTAAACAGTTTTTTGCGCACAACCAAATCCTTTTTTTTTTTTTTTTTTTTTTTGACAGGCAGAGTTAGACAGTGAGAAAGGTCCTCCTTCCATTGGTTCACCCCGCAATTGCCGCTACAGCTGGCACACTGTGCCAATCCGAAGCCAGGAGCTAGGTGCTTCCTCCTGTTCTCCCATGTAGGCGCAGGGCCCAAGCACTTGGGCCATCCTCCACTGCCTTCCTGGGCCACAGCAGAGACCTGGACTGGAAGAGGAGCAACCGGGACAGAATCTGGTGCCTCAACCAGGACTAGAACCCAGTGTGCCGGCGCCACAGGAGGAGGATTAGCCTAGTGAGCTGCGGCGCCGGCTATGGCACAACCAGGTCTTGAACATGATTTATGTTCAGTGAGGACCATTATTAAAGAAGCATTATGGGTTTAAAGAAAAGAGGAATTGCTGAAATAAAGTGATATGACTGATGTCAGACATTCCCCACAATACACACGAATAGACAATCACTGGCTTGAAAAAATAATCTGAGCATTTGTTTCTTATAGCACATTTAGAAAAAAACACCTAATATCCATTTTGATTTCAGTCTAAAAATAAAATAAGCTTTTTTTAAAAAAAAAACTCTGAACATAGACAAATGTCTATTTTAAGATGATTATTTCCAAAGGAAAATGACATAAATAAAATATATCCCTGGGATATTAGAATGTTGTTTGTATTCTGCTATTTGCGTATTTAAAACATTCAGACAGAAATCACAATGGATATTATGTGTTTTCTTCCAAATGTGTTACAAGAAGACAAATTCATTTCATAATCTTTATTTGAAGAGAAACCTTTTTGCTTAGTCCACCACTTTTCACATCTCTAGTGATCCTATACAGAATAGAGAGAATGAATTGGAGCACAGGGTGAGAAACCAGGCATGCTTTTGTAACAGATCTTTTCTCTGCCTTGCTTACTCTCTACAAAGGAAGAAAGAGATAATCAAACATCTGATGCGTGATCTTTGGTGAAAGCAGCCTGCAGAGGGTTTTCTGAACACTGGTTTTGTGCTGTTGCTGCAGAAGCAACTTCTGTGAACTCCCTGGTCTCTCATTATCTCTCTGCTCTTCCACCAACTGAACCAAAGGATCTTAGGTTAAGGTCAAGCTGTGGTTGGTGGAAACTCACAGTTCTATTAAACTCTTTGGAAAGTCAGTTGGCAGTCTTCCGTTTGGCGCCATTAATTCAGGATTAAATAAAATAATCATTTTGGTCTTGCTCTATTCTTCCAAAATATTCCTCAGGTTTCTTCTTATCGTCCATTCTGCTGCCGTGTATTTTCAGTAATGTACAGAGTTTCTATCCTGATTTATAAGATTTACAACAAAAATAAAACCAGTAAAAGTTGGGGGGGGGGGAGACAGGATGGGAGGGGAAAAGGAGGAGAGAGAGAGGGAGAGAGAGATTTAAAAATGTTTTGATTTTAAAAATATTTATTTACTTATTTATTTATTTGAAAGACAAAACAACAGAGAGAGAGAGAGAGAGAGAGTGCGAGCGAGAGCGAGAGACATGGATCTTCCATCTGCTAATTCACTCGACAAATGGCCACAAAAGCCAGGTCTGGGCCATGATGAAACCAGGAACTAAGAACTGCATTCAGGTCTCCCACATGGGTGGCAAAGGCCCAAGCACTTGGTCATCTTCCACTACCTTCCTGTATGCATTAGCAGGAAGCTTGATGGGAAGAAAAACATCTGGGGCTTGAGCACCTCTGCACTTTCAGAAGCTAGCATTGTAAGCAGCTGCTTAACCTGCTGTAGCAAATGCTGAGACCCAGAGAGAGGCTTTGAAAATATAATTTAAGTAGATGCATTTATTAATATTCTAATAAAGAAAACTTCTATTTATATGTTACATCTACTGCATAAATGGCACTTTGTCCAGATTTACCTAAATAATCTGAGTTTTAAGAAATTTCTTGTTTCCTAATTATTTAAATAATTTAGATAGAAGCCATGTCCTCATGCAGTTTATGGAGAGAACTGCGCACCTCCTGGATAAGCACAGACAACTATTTGTGTGGCCCAGCAGCTTTTATGACTGATAAATATTGCTCCAGCCATATTGATCGTTCAATGATCCACATCAGTCAGTAAACTTACAGCTGTAGGATACATGCGCAGAACAAAGCAAAGGGGAAGGGCTCAATAAACAGTGATTGATTGATACATGAATTCTCTAGTTTGCTTTTATTTGTGAGATATATAAATGTGGGTACATTGTTGGCCTAGGGCTATTTTGACAATTGTGAATCTATGATCTTTCTTCAAAATCTCCATATTTATAAATTCAGACATAAATATAGAATTTTTATTCAGGCTGTTAGAACTATTGTTCATGCACATATATTTCAGCATAATGAATTTCTATTGCATTTCTGTCTGCTCCTTGCTAAATCCAAAGAAGGCAGAAAGCATGACTAGAATTTCTGCAGTGAAACTTTGCACACCAATCCAACAAAGTGTATGTCCCATTCAAAATAAATCAATGCTAAAAATTGCCACCTAAAAATGCTCATAACATTTGATCTCCTAAAAATAAGAGGCAAGTTTACCAGCTACCACATTGTATAAGAACAGCAGCCTGTAATGTAGTGACCAAAGGTCATATACTGCCTCAACTTCAAGTGCCACAGAACAAATACATGTGAGTTGGATCTAAGACAATAAAGAATATTTTTAAATATGGCATATGGAAAGTGACTCAGCCAAAGTGCTCAAATTATTAATGAAAACAAAAAGAACAAATTAACAAACAAGAAGCCATTGAGATGACCAAATAGAAGCATGGTAGAATACTTTTAAGCCATGTTCTATCTGCTGTTGGCCATATTGTGACCACAGGTTTTGATTGCAAAGATGTTGTCTTAGAAATGATATTTAAAAATATTATGTAAGTCACACTAATTGAATGTGAAATATATATTAGATAATAAGAATGGGAGTAAATAAGAATTTAGCAGGAAAGCTGGTGTTATGGCATAGCAGTAGTGGGAAAAGCTGTTCCCTGTGACCCCTGCATCCCATTTGGGCACTGTTTTGATCCAGTTCTTCTGCTTCTGATCCAGCTCCATTCTAAAGACATGGGAAGAACAGTGGGGGATGAGATGCTTGGGCCCCTGCACACACATAGGAGACCTGGATAAAGTTCCTGCTTCCTGGCTTCAGCCTGGCCTAGCCCTGGCCATTGTGGCCATACGAGGAGTGAACCAGCAGATGGAAGATCTCTGTCTCTTCTCTCTGTAACTCTGATTTTCAAATAAATAATTAAATCATTAAAAGTTTAGCAGGAAAATTTATATTAAACTAGCTAGAAGTTGAGTTGTGTTTAATGGCTGTTGTTATTATAGGTGCTCAAATCTTCAAATTATTCTAATAAGCTTTTTCCCCTCTCTTAATTTTGAGCTCCCTTAAGTACTCCTAACATCAATCTGTGTTTTTCAGCTCTTTCAGCTGTAACCCACTGTTGTAACTGGACCATATTTGTATTCTGATAAACTCTACGGCAGGGGACAAATTCCATAATCCTCTGCTTTCACATAAAATAAATCCTTAAAAAATAGCTTGTTGTAAGTCTTGCTTATGAAGAGGAAACATTCTTTCCTTCTCTCTTCCTCCTTCTCTCCCTCCTTCTCCCCTTTGACCCCTCCCCCCCTTTCTCTCTTTCTCTTTCTCTTTCTTTTGTTTTTCCTTCTTTCATTCTTTCTTTCTCTCTCTCTTTCCCTCTCTTTCTCTCTTTCTTTTTTCTTTCATGGTCACAGTGAAATACACTGGGAGCCAGGCTCCTGTACTCTGCAGCCATAAGCAGAGGTAAGTGATGTCCCCACCTGAGGGGCACAGGCTGGAGGCCAGGAAGATAGGAGGCAGTCCCCCTTTGGACCACAGCCCCTTTCCCAGATCAAAGGAAGAAATTGAGGCGAGCAAAGGCTAAGGAGCCAAAGGAAGGGACAGAAAACAAGTTGACAGTAAAACATCAAGGAAATCACCTCTTCTCTCCAGCCCATTTGTCACATTTGCAAAGGGCACACTTTGACAAGATGATACAAAATCCTCCAACAAATTTTCTTTCTTAAAACTATTTTTAAAGATTTATTTATTTTATATGAAAGGCAGAGTTGCAGAGATAGAGAGAGGGAGAGACAGATATATATAGAGAGATCTTCCATACACTGGTTCACTCCCCCAAATGGCTGCAGTGGCCAGAGCTGGCTGGATCTGAGGTTGGAAGCCAGAAGCTTCTACCAGGTCTCTCATCTGGGTGCAGGGGCCCAAGCACTTGGGCTAGTCTCAGTTGATTTCCCAGGTGCATTAGCAAGGAACTGGATTGGAAATGGAGCAGCCAGGACTTGAACCAGCACACGTATGAGATACCAGCACTTCAGGCCACAGCTTCACCCTCTATTACACAATTTTGGCCCATTCAACAATTTTTTTAGCTCTTGAGGATTCTGGGGATAGGAATAGGACCCAGGGGTGCTGCAATCAATATCTAAAATGCAGTCAGGAGCCAAGCCTTGAGGGGTGGAGAGGGAGGAGTTCCCTGCAGGACTTTAGGTCACTTGTCCTGTGATCTTATCTGGATGTCTCTTATATGGAGGTTTGGAGGTAGCTGCAGATGTAGATGATAGCTTCAGCTACTTCCTTGGCTTTGAGACACTAGATGGGTATATGGGTGACAGCTGCTTTCTCAGGGTCCTTGTCATGGGGCTTCAAGGTGAACTGTGTCTTCACCAAGCCTGAAGAGATACAGGAGCCTCACATGTGGTTCTGGGCCTCCTGCAGCTCTTGCCTTGTGCATCACAGAAATTGGACCAGGGACTGGGGTACCACTTGGTGGCCAGGCACACTGTGCCATCATCCATGCTGCACTCCTTCATGGACCAGTAGGCTTCTCAGGTGCAGATGCTCATGGTGGGCATGATGACACTGAATATGTCCTTCCAGCCACAGATGCTGCCTGAGAGTAAGGTGTCAGGCCAGGCCAAGCTGCCATTCTTGATGGAGATTACCACACTGCTGTGCTGCGAGCAGCTATCTAAGAATCCAGCAGTGATGTTCTGCTCATTGTACTGGTCTCATTTGTAGGAGATCAAAGTCGTAGCATAGGCTGCCCTCTTAAATTCTGTGGCCAGTTCCTAGATTTGTCCCTTGTGTAAGCACAATCCACCACCTTCAAGCCCTGCTGGACCAGCACCTGGGCCACTGTCACACCCATGTCCCCTGAGGTTCCTGACATCTGTGACAGTCGGTCACACCACTGGTCCATGCTGGCCCTGGCCATGGTCCTGAGCTGCTTGTCCACCTTGCCAGGCACTTGGACTTCAGAGCTCTACCGAGGGTCACCAAGGTTCAATGGCTCCCTGGTTGCCACCCCAACCTGCTCCAATCCCCAGAGGAAGCATTTCCTATACTTAATTTTCTGCTTTTTGGGCATACACTTAGAGAAATATTTTGACAGAGATGCTTTTACTGAACGTCCTTCTGATATTTAATATCCTTCCCAATATTTACTATTCTTCAAGTTATTTAATACAATAGGCTTCGGTTTATAAATCTTACCCTTTTGGGTAGAATTCTAAAACTTTGAGACAGCTCTCTACAACTGGAGGAATGAGACAATGGCCCATCACAGTATTCAATACTGAGACTTCCTTCTGTTTACTTGTTCTCACCTGGGTATACACGATTGGGCTTTCCTCCATTGGCTTAAAGAAAATCGTTCTCTTGGCCTTAAGAAAGAAAATTCTACTCAATATTACCATGAGATTTCCTAGTTCAAAGCATGCTCCAGGACCTGCATTTGTCAGCTTAATTCCATAAAGCAATACTGAACTACAAGTTCTATTTTACAAGTAGGAATTAAAAGCATTTTCACACACACAGTTAAGACAACAGTAAAGCTAGGACTAGAAGCCCAGTTTTATTATACCCACAAGTTGCTGTCAGACATTTTGTCTAAGAAATTTAACTGAGCCACTTTTATTTTAAAGATGAGTGAATGATGCATAGACTTGAAAGTATTTTGCTATAAATCAATCAGTCTATCTATAAGGGTAACTTCTCTTGCCAACATTAATGGTGTTTGAGGAAGTTCAATCAAATCTGACAAAAACACCAAATGACACCTCGGCAGATTTTTTTCCTCAAATTTTGTAAATAGAGTCAGAATTCACTTGTGCATAATACTTACAGAAAATATCCTGGTTTATTTTCATCTATCTCGCAATGATTTTGTTTTACCATTGCCTCCTACTTACTTAATATATACTATTCAGCTAAATTAAAGGGACACAATGCAAAATATCTTAAAGTTTACTGTTGCCAAATGAGAATTGGGAAGTCCTCACACCCCCTGCTTATGCTGTGCCATATATATTGATGGCATCTTGTAGAAACCTATTAATCTGTGCACCAAGTAGGTATAATTCCTTTAAGTATCTCTGAAGAGGCAGCCTTGGCAGAATATTCAACTCTAGAACAAGTGATTTCTTGCAAGAGCTTTAGGTTAGAAAACTAAGAATAAGTCCGGTGGTAATGAATTAAGTATTTTTGTCTTCCCCCACAAAACCTGTTTTTCTGACAACTTCAGGGAGTGCCAAAACTGATTATTCAGCCTCTAAGGTAACCCACAGATCTTCACCAGGATACTCAGAAAGAACATTCATGCACACTAAATACTTGGCGCCAAGGAAGACATTTC